>NC_090728.1:3567298-3574798 GCF_036898095.1 Palaemon carinicauda
GAATTGAAATCAACCCATCCTCACCATCGTAGCTAATTGGTAGTTTGTTACTTGGCATTCAATTAATGATAAATTTTGCACATTTTTACGTGTTTTTCATATTCAAATAAGCCATATATATTTTTGATACATTAATGTCTGGATTCTCTTAACGACCTCGGGATCAGACCCCAGGCGAAATCACACAAAGACAAGAGCTTGGCTCCGGCCGGGAATCGAACCCTGGTCGGCAAGCCTGTATAGACAGTGACTAAGCCACTTGGCCACGAAGAAGGATAAAAGTCAATGACAATTCTTCTGTACTTATACCTGTCGAATTCAGGTATTTTGTTCTTAGAATTGAAATCAACCCATCCTCACCATCGTAGCTAATTGGTAGTTTGTTACTTGGCATTCAATTAATGATAAATTTTGCACATTTTTACGTGTTTTTCATATTCAAATAAGCCATATATATTTTTGATACATTAATGTCTGGATTCTCTTAACGACCTCGGGATCAGAGCCCCTGGCGAAATCACACAAAGACAAGAGCTTGGCTCCGGCCGGGAATCGAACCCTGGTCGGCAAGCCTGTATAGACAGTGACTAAGCCACTTGGCCACGAAGAAGGATAAAAGTCAATGACAATTCTTTTGTACTTATACCTGTCGAATTCAGGTATTTTGTTCTTAGAATTGAAATCAACCCATCCTCACCATCGTAGCTAATTGGTAGTTTGTTACTTGGCATTCAATTAATGATAAATTTTGCACATTTTTACGTGTTTTTCATATTCAAATAAGCCATATATATTTTTGATACATTAATGTCTGGATTCTCTTAACGACCTCGGGATCAGAGCCCCAGGCGAAATCACACAAAGACAAGAGCTTGGCTCCGGCCGGGAATCGAACCCTGGTCGGCAAGCCTGTATAGACAGTGACTAAGCCACTTGGCCACGAAGAAGGATAAAAGTCAATGACAATTCTTCTGTACTTATACCTGTCGAATTCAGGTATTTTGTTCTTAGAATTGAAATCAACCCATCCTCACCATCGTAGCTAATTGGTAGTTTGTTACTTGGCATTCAATTAATGATAAATTTTGCACATTTTTACGTGTTTTTCATATTCAAATAAGCCATATATATTTTTGATACATTAATGTCTGGATTCTCTTAACGACCTCGGGATTAGAGCCCCAGGCGAAATCACACAAAGACAAGAGCTTGGCTCCGGCCGGGAATCGAACCCTGGTCGGCAAGCCTGTATAGACAGTGACTAAGCCACTTGGCCACGAAGAAGGATAAAAGTCAATGACAATTCTTCTGTACTTATACCTGTCGAATTCAGGTATTTTGTTCTTAGAATTGAAATCAACCCATCCTCACCATCGTAGCTAATTGGTAGTTTGTTACTTGGCATTCAATTAATGATAAATTTTGCACATTTTTACGTGTTTTTCATATTCAAATAAGCCATATATATTTTTGATACATTAATGTCTGGATTCTCTTAACGACCTCGGGATCAGAGCCCCAGGCGAAATCACACAAAGACAAGAGCTTGGCTCCGGCCGGGAATCGAACCCTGGTCGGCAAGCCTGTATAGACAGTGACTAAGCCACTTGGCCACGAAGAAGGATAAAAGTCAATGACAATTCTTCTGTACTTATACCTGTCGAATTCAGGTATTTTGTTCTTAGAATTGAAATCAACCCATCCTCACCATCGTAGCTAATTGGTAGTTTGTTACTTGGCATTCAATTAATGATAAATTTTGCACATTTTTACGTGTTTTTCATATTCAAATAAGCCATATATATTTTTGATACATTAATGTCTGGATTCTCTTAACGACCTCGGGATCAGAGCCCCAGGCGAAATCACACAAAGACAAGAGCTTGGCTCCGGCCGGGAATCGAACCCTGGTCGGCAAGCCTGTATAGACAGTGACTAAGCCACTTGGCTTGCCGACCAGGGTTCGATTCCCGGCCGGAGCCAAGCTCTTGTCTTTGTGTGATTTCGCCTGGGGCTCTGATCCCGAGGATGAAACCTGAGAAAAATTGCTTTGCGCCTGTGCCTGGTTCCAAATTTGGGGCCTGTTAACTTATCCAAGATTAAGGATGGTAAGGTAGATTGCTTAGCTCGGGATTCCTTGGTTAACTGACAGGCTTAAATGATTGAAGACTTAACAGTTAGGTTTGGTAAATGCTAGCCATAGTTGCTATTCTTGAAGGATATTTGGCTTAATGGTGCAACTTGGAGGAGGTTTAGCTTAATTGCTTGGTTTGAAGGATTCTTGGATTAACTGCAAAGATTAAAGGATGCATTGTTAAACTCCCCATCTTAAGGATGTTTGGCCTAACTTCTTAACCTGAAGAATATTTTGCTTAAATGGTGAGTGTTGAGGAGTGTTGGCTTAACTGCATGGCATTAGGATGCTTAATATGACTGCCCTGCTTTATGTATGCTTGATTGAACTGTGTGACTTGGATAATAATTTTCTTCACTGCCCTCCTTGAAGCGTGCTTGGCTTAACCGACCAGCTTGAGGTGGTTTGGCTTAATTACCTTTATTGAAGGATTCTTGTCTGAAATGCCTGGCTTGATTAATATTTTCTTTACAGTCATGCTTAAAGGATGTTTGGCTTACCCACTTTGTTAAAGGAAGCTCAGATTAAATATCCGGCTTGTTGGTGCTATCCTTGATTACTTGGCTTGAATGGCTTGTTAAACTACCTTGCCTGAGGGAATCTTCACTGTATTGCTTGGTTTGAGAGAGCTTTATTTAAATGCCTAAGTTGATGGATACTTGTTTAATGAACTGGTGTAAGGTTGCTTGGCTTGACTGCCTCGCTAAAAGGATGCTTGGCATAATTTCTTCGCTTATAATAAGCTTCGTATAACTAAGCAACTCGAGGACTCTTTGATTAACTGGCTGGATTGGGGATGTTTTGCTTAATTATCTGGTTTGAGGGACTCTTGGCTTAAATTCACTGCTTGAGGATGCTAGGATTACCAATGTTACTGGAAGGATGTTTGATATAATTTCCTGACTCAAGGTTTTTTAATTGTTGGGCTTATGGATACTTTGGTTGAGACCCTATCTTAAACGATTCTTTGCATAACTTTCTGGCATGAAGATATTTGGCTAAACTACATGACTTGAAGGAGGTCAGACTTACCTAACATGATTGTTCTTGCTTGGTTAAACTAACCTGAATGAAGGATGTTTGTCTTATCTGTCCAGTTAAAAGGATGCTTGAGTTAACTGCACTGCAATAGAATGCTTGTGTTAACTACTTAACTAGAAGATGCTCGTCTTAGCTGTCAAGCAAGGACTCTTAGCTTAACTGTCTGGCCCAAAGAGGCGTGGTTACACTGTTAGGCTTGAAAATGCGTCGCTTAATGCCTTGCTTGAAAGATGTTTGGATTTACAGCAAAACAATTGAGGATAGTTCACTCAACTACCCATCTTAAAAGAAATCTTGGTTGAACTGGTCAGCTTGAATGATACTTGACCTAACTGCATACAGTGGAGGATGCTTGCCATAACTGCCCATCCCGGAAGATGTTTGGCCTACCTCTCTAACTTGGAGGATATTTGGTTTAAATGCTCTGCTTGAAGAATTTCCAGCTTGACTATATGGCTAAAAGGATCCTTTGTATAATTTATAATTTTGATGATCCTTGACTTAATTGATACACTTAAGATACCCACAACTTAAAGCTCATCTTTAGGACAGTTCTGTTAACTGCCCATATTTATGATCCTTAACTAAACTGCCATACTTGAAGAATATTTGTCTAAACTAAGTAGTTTGGAGAATTCATGGCTTAACTGCTGGCCTTGAAATTTGGTTAGCTTACCTCGCTGTCTAAAGATTTTTTTGCTTTGATTGTATAGCTTGAAGGATTCTTTAATTATCTGCCCTGCTTTATGGTGTTTATCCTAACTGCCTGACTAGGTTAAGGATATTATACCTAACTTCCCAGCTTGACAATGCTTTCATTAACTGCTTTACTTGGCGACCTAGCTGAAAGGAATAACTTTCTCAGTTGCTTACCTGAAGTGAGCTTCACTTAACTGTCTGACTTGAAGGATTCTTGGTTTAGTGAAGAGGCTTAAGGTTGTTTAGTTTAACTGTCCAATTTGAACAATGTTTGGATTAATTATCCAAGTTGAAGGATATTTGACTTTACTGCTTGCCTTCAAATATTCTTGGCCGATCTACATGGTTTGAAGTAGGTTTTGTTCAAGTGTGCATCTTTAGGCTGCTGGCTTAACTGTTTGCCATGAAGAATGATTGGATTAACTACCAAAATTTAGGATTCTTAATTTAAATGCTTAGTTTAGATACGCTTTTGTATCACATGTGTAACATATACGCCACTACACTGTAACGATTTTGATTTTTTATTTCATCAACCTCTCTTCCCTGAACTCTTAATGGACCAATTGTGGTCTTATGGTAGTTCATGATTTTGCATGTTTAAATTTGTGTGACGTTCTTGCTCGCAAATTGCAGTATGTAAACACAGTGGTGGTTTAATAAAATATAGTTGCACTCATCTCGCCTCTCAGTTATCATTAAAAGATTCTCTAACACATTGGTGACCAACAGAGTGACCAGCTCTCTGCCACCATCCCCCCCCCCCTAACGGCAGTGTCTTACTATTTGTTAATGGCCCCCTCCGCCACTGTCTATGCTATCAACGCCACACCCCTGAAACTACTGTCCTTTGCCATCGTAGAAACGTTCACCTGGTTCCAGCGTGCTGAGGTCCAGTTCCGCATCGCGGACATAACTCAGTCAAGTACTGAAGCATATTCACAAGGATACCTTCAGGGAAATCCTCGATTGGCTTTGCGAGCGAAGGGATACCCAAATAGCATATGACGGGCTTAAAGCATACTTCGAGTATATGCTGCCCTTACAGCCAGACTTTTTCAGCTCTCTCAGTAGCGACTGAGGGACCAAAAGGCATCATTCGCCCTCAGGGAAAGGACCAGTATAGCTCACCTGCAACCTGCCGCAGACAGGTCTCCTCATGAGGTGAACCTACTCAGTGCCCTTTGAGTACTCTGCTTACCAGAACCTCTACGCTCTGTCATACACGATGTCGATATTTTGCCCATAAAGGACCTTATGACCAAAGTCGATGCCCTAATGCAGAGCTCTTTCACCACCTTCAAGACTTTCATCAACACCTCCACTTATGAAGAAGAGGAAAACACAACATCGACCGAATCTGAAGTGAATGTGGTAGTACACAGATAGCCACCTGGTGATTAGCTTGAGCAGCAAAAAAGCCGCCAACCACCCGCCACTCGCTTATGCCCAACTAACAACCTCTACCACCACTTACTGATTCTCATCAGGCGCAGTTATGGTACTACCCCATCATGTTCGCGATTGATGCGAAAAAATGTTCGAACAGTTATCACTGGACAAAAATCAGGTAAGTAGGCATAATTTATGGTGTCGGCCTCCCCTGCCACTAATCTTTTCTTTTTTCATTATATAGGTACGGGCGCGTGATTTTTGGGAGACAGAGGTGCTTGCTTTTTTCTTCTGCCATAGCCACTATCCAAGACAAGACGTAGTCTGTCTAAAGATGCCGATGTTCACCTGGTAGCTGTCAACGGAACTGTGATACCCACCTATGATAATGATAAACTCACTTTATCATTTGGTGGAATCAAATATCACTGTTTATCATTGATCACGTCACATTGCCAATCCTCAACGTGGATTTCCTTTCACATTACCATCTCCTGGTTGGTGTCTCTCACTGATGACTAGTCAATGCAGTCTCCTACTCTTCCAAACCTCTTCATCCTTCCATTTCTGGCCTCACTCCCCACATCAGTGCACCCACGGATAGCTACTCCCAACTCCTCACGTTTAACCAGGAAGTCTTAAGTCCAGAACTTTGCCAAAAGCCACTGGTTCCCGCCAAGCAGTATTTATCTTCATATCTAGACGATGGGTCCCCCAGTGTTCGACATATTTAGACGGCTGGCACCGAATTGTTTGGCAGTCACCAAACGAACGTTAAGTGAAATAAAAAAAATGGGCCTTTACCAAAAGAGTTCAAGCGAATAGTCGTCAACCTTACACATTGTCCTGAGGAAAGATGTCTCCCTGTATCTGTGTGCAGATTATAGTCATTTGAACATGCAGACAGAACCATATCACGACCCCTATTCAAACATCGTTGAAGTGACCTCCTATTTGCCTAAAGTGAAGGTTTTCACCATGCTCGACGTTCTGAAGGGGTATTACCAAGCGCCCATGAACCCTCACAACATCCCCATGACCACCATCACCAACCCTACTCGATAAATACAACTTCGATCCATCTTACATTTCAGTGCCTTTTGGATGGCATCTTAGGGGGCTTTGCTTTCTGTATATGCTATGTACACAACATACCTTTATTCTCTTCCTCTAAAGAAAAAACACCTCTGTCAATTACTTCTTGTGCTTCGCCACCTATACAGAATGGTTTTGTGGTCCCGTACAGCATGTGTACCTTTGCCACCAACAATGTAACGTTCTTATGCCACCACAACACTCCTAAAAGAGTCAATCCCCTCTCTGAGAAGGTAGAAGCTTTTCAAAACTTCCCTATGCCCTCGATTGCCAAAGCACTAAAAGAATTCATGGGCATAATCATCTATTATTACCGTTTTCTGCCAGCCATTGCCACCACATTTTCCACCAGCCCCCTCGATGCCTCTTTCTAGGGCAAGCCAAAAGACCTAAAGTTGGGTCCACTTCAAAAGGCTGCCTTCTGCAATACAAAGAATGCCCTATCAACTGTGGTTCCTCTCACTTCTCCCATGCCACTTGCACCTCTCCTGCTGTCCACCGATGCCAACGACATCGCTATTTGCACAGGACTCGAGCAAGTGGTCATTGGTTTGCCCTGCCAATTAGCCTTCTTCAGTAGAAAACTGTCCAAGGTGAAATCTGGTTATTCTACATTCGACGGCAAATTGCTGGCTGTGCAGTCGGCTCTTTGTCACTTTCGCCAATTCTTAGAAGGTACGCCCTCCATTATTCACATGCATCACATGCCTCTGGTGCACAGCTTTATTCAACAGTTCGACGCCTGGTCCACCAGTCAACACTGACATTTCTCTGCCGTGGCTGGATGCAATTGCACCCTTCATGACATCCCTAGGAAAATCAATCCTATTGCCGATACCCTGTCAAGAAACATATTGGCTGCCTTGGCAGAAGCCAAACGAAGGATCCACAATATCAAAAAAGTAGGAAATCCTGCACATTACTCTGTTGGGAAAACATCCTTCTTGACAAATACAGTGCCACCCTCCTCTTTGACGCCATTACTGGTAGAACTAGACCATGGATACCTTCTCCCATGCACCAACAGGTGTTTAATCTCATTCATGGTCTTTCATTTCCCTCGAGCTGATCTACTGCAGAGCTACTGAAGACGGGGTAAATTTAATATGCAAAGAATTCTGCCCACTCCTGTACCTCAT
>NC_090728.1:3584798-3587298 GCF_036898095.1 Palaemon carinicauda
GATGGATGTTCGGCCTAACTACTTCGTTTAAGGAAACTCAGATTAAATGTCTGGCTTCTTGATGCTCTAATTAATTACTTGCTTTGTTAAATTTCCTTGCCTGAGGGAGTCTTTACTCAGTTGCTTGGTTTGAGCGAGCTTCCTTTAAATTCCTTAGTTGATGAATTCTTCTTTAATGAACTGGTGTGAGGTTATTTGGCTTAACTACCCAGCTAAAAGGATGCTTGACCTAGTTTCCTTGATTATAATACGCTTTGTGTAACTAAGCAACCCGAGGATTCTTTGATCAACTTGACAGTTTAAGGATGTTTTGCTTAATTGTCTGGATTGAAGGACTCTTGACTTAATTTCCATGCTTGAGGATACTAGCATTACCTATGTTGCTAGGAGGATCTTTAATATAATATCCTGAGTCAAGCTTTTTTATTTGTAGGGCTTATGGATACTTTGGTTAAAACCCAATTTTAAAAGCATCTTAGCATAACTTCCTGTCATGAAGATATTTCGCTAATCTACCTGACTTAAAGGAGATTTGGCTTAAAGGATGCGTGTTTTAACTGCCCAGCAAGAGGATGCTCAGCTTAACTGCCTGGCGATAGGAGGCTTTGGTTAACTACTTTGTTAGAGGATGCTCGTCTTAGATGTCAAGCAAGGACTCTTAACTTAACTGTCTAGCTGAAGGAGGCCTGGTTGGATTATTAGGCTTTAAAATGCGTTGCTTAATGCCTTGCTTGAAGGATGTTTAGATTTAAAGCAAAAAAATTGAGGATGGTTTACTCAACTGCAAGAATGCTTGGTTGAACTGCACAGCTTGAATGATGCTTGACTTAACTGCATGGAATGGAGGATGCATGCCCTACTGCCCATCCTGGAAGATGTTTGGCCTAACTCTAACTTGAAGAAGGTTTGGTTTAAATGCTTAGCTTGAAGAATTTTCAGCTTGACTACATGGCTAAAAGAATCCTTTGTATAATTTCTCATTTTGTATATCCTTGACTTATTTGGCTACACTTCCAGAACACACAACTAAAAGCTCATCTTCAGGACAGTTGAGTTAACTGCCCTTCTTTAGAATCCTAAACTAAACTGTTATAATTGAAGTATGCTTGACTAAGTTTAGCAGTTTGGAAAATTCATGATTTAACTGCTAGCCTTGAAGTATGGTTAGTTTAACTGACCGTCTAAAGGTTTTTTTTCTTTGATTATATAGCTTGAATGATTCTTTAATTAGCTCCCCTACTTCATGGTGTTTGTCCTACCTGTATGACAAGGTTAAGGAAATTAGACCTAACTTCCCAGCTGGACAATGTTTTCATTAACTGCTTTACTTGGCGACCTAGCTGAAAGGAAGAACTATCTCAATTGCTTACCTGCAGGGTGCTCCACCTAACTTTCTGACTTGAAGGATTCTTGGCTTATTGAAGTGGCTTAAGGCTGTTTAGCTAAACTGTCCAGTTTGAATAATGTTTGGATTAATGATCCAAGTTGAAGGATATTTGACTTAACTGCTTGGCTTCAAATATTCTTGGCCTAGATACAGGGCTCGAAGAAGGTTTTGTTCAAGTGTGGATTTTTAGGATGCTTGTTTAACTGTTTGCCATGAAGAATGCTTGGCCTAAATGCCAGGATTTAGAATGCTTAATTTAACTGTTCTGTTTAGATAAGCTTTTGTATTGCATCTGTAACATATGCTCCTGTACACTATAACGGTCTTGATTATTCATGTTATCAACCTCTCTTCCCTGAACTGTTAGTAGACCAACTTGTGGTCTCATGCTAGATCATAAATTTTCCGGTTTGAATTTGTGACGTTCTTGCTACCGATGTTCGCCTGGTAGCTGTCACTGGATCTGCGATACCTATATAGGGTTATGAGAAACTGGCATTATCGATTGGAAGTATTAAATATCACTGGAAGTTTATCTCTGCTGCCGTCATATTGCCAACCCTCCTCATGGATTTCCTATCACATACCATCTCCTGGTTGATGTCGCACTCTGACGACTAGTCAACGCAGTCTTTTACTCTTCTACACTTCTTCACCCTGCCACCTCCGACCTCCCTCTCCACATCAGTGAACCAACAGATGCCTACCCCCCTCTCCTCACACCTTACCAGGAAGTTTTCAGTCCAGAACTTTGCCAAAAGTACACACTTCCCGCTAAACTGGGTATTTATCACCATATCAAGGCAACGAGTCCCCCAGTGTTTGACATATTCACACATCTGGCACCAAATTGTCTGGCAGCCATCAAATGAACCCTAATTGAAATCAAAGTAATGGGCCTTTACGAAACGGGTTTAAGCTAATGGTCGTCAACCTAACACATTGTCCTAAAGAAAGATGGCTCCCTGCGTCCGTGTGGGGATTACAGTCACTTGAACAAGCAGACACAACCAGATATCTACCCTTATCAAAACATCGCGGCTTCGACCTCCCACTTGCACAAAGTGAAGGTATTCCCCATGCTCGACCTTCTGAAGAGGTATTACCAGGTGC
>NC_090728.1:3592298-3599798 GCF_036898095.1 Palaemon carinicauda
CATTATTATTATTCAAAGACCAGATACTACTGACTTGAGTTGTCGCTTTCAATTTACACTAACTAATTTTACTGATTTTATTTTGGAAAATGTTACTTAGACGTATATCTCTTTTGCAATCATTGAGCAATTTCCCTACTTTTCACTTTACAATCTAAAAACTTATTCTTGACATTTACAGATTTTCCATAGCTTTGTCTTATTATACGTAAATAACTTTTTTTTTTCCTTTTTTTTTTTTTTACTCTTCATATCTTATTTTCTACTTTTGTTTTAAGTCCAAGTTATTCATATCGTTTATTATAAATTATTTTTTAATTTAATATCTAAATCTGTTCATTTATTATATTCAATTATGAAATAGGTAATAGCCATCTTATATCACACTATACATAATACAGGTAAAATACATAATACAGACATACATCGTTAAATCTAAATACGTTTTACAAAACAGGTTTAAGCTCATTTCCCGTTACCTTCAAAATTATATAACGTTGTGCCATTATCCTATTAATTATCTTTTACTTCAATGTATTCTAATTTAGTCCTATATCTAGTTGACGCCAATTCACCAATGTAGGTAGTAACAAATATAATACCCGTATTCTCAGTTTATATTTATGTCTGGAAAATAAAAATATACATGCTGTAACTTTTATGGGCAACTAACCAAACAAATATTATTTATACTTTATTTGAAACTTCAAACTATTTCATTATATATATATATATATATATATATATATATATATATATATATATATATATATATATATATATATATATATATATATATATATATATAATATATATATATATATATATATATATATATACATATATATATATATATATATATATATATATATATATATATATATATATATATATATATATATTTTCGAGTTCCCTTTACATTGCATTTACAATTAATTAGTATGACCAAATGGAACAACATCTTATTGGCATATCTTTAGATTTTGTTCCTGTTATATGAATATAATAGTTTACGGTAATGTTTTACCAATTGGATTTCCTTTCAAAGCAGGTGTTTATCTCTAGAACAGTAAATATGCCTGCTTTTGTTTGCTATGTATTGGATATCTTTTGCAATGAAACAAGGTTGTTTTATAAGTAATATAATTTCTGTGATACTATAACAAGTTTAAAAACTAACTTATCTATTAAGTATACATGGTCATATAGTAATATGTAAAAACATTATAAAAAGATGAATTAAGTTCACTCACATTGTTTAACACTTACGTTACATATTCATAAAACCAATTTGGCTTTGTTCTCTATCCATATGTAAAGATTTTTTTTTTATTAGGGTAATAACCTTTACTCCATATACAAACAAAGCTATTTTCTTCATTCTATGTTAATTTTTTCGACGTATGGTATACTGTATATGCATCAGGTACCAGAGTTCCGAACATAAAAGCGAGATGCCTATAATGCTTTTCTATATGATATAAGTGCCAGGTGTCTGTTATATAATAAGCTCTTGCTTCTTATGTTTATTTTCTTTTAGCCGAGATTAAAGTTGAAAAGAAAGAATTCTATTTGTATTCTATTTGTCTCTACGTCTGGCCAATGAAGACCTAAAATTTATTATTTATTATTTATTATTTTTTGTTTTCAGCTTACCACTACATGCCTTTGGAAAATCGAATATTGCATTATTGAAGTATCCAACACAATCCCATTTTCTATAAAAATAATGATTGTTTTTTTACCACTTTATCTGGTTTAGACACGCGAGAAGTTCCCAGATAAAATATTGTACTTGGACGAGGATTCTTAAACATAAAGCCCCAGATCTCTTATCGGATTATTGCATTCTATAATACTTCTACATGGAATACAGAAAGGTTCACTATAAATCATAGTATCAAGAACCGGTGTTAATTCTTTTTTACAGTCAAGTGTAGACAAGACTGAGTAGTGTACATTTAATAAAAAAAGAGATGTCCTGATATTTGGGTAATTTCAACCTTCCTTTCGGATCCAGTTTACGTTTACATACTCCTTCTCTTTGCGACTTACTTAAAACGAAATGTCTATAAATAGTTAATAGATAGCTATGTCAAGGGAATCTTCATAAAATTATTTTTCTTATTTCTAAGAATATTCCGCTAGAAATTCGTCTCTGGTAGGCGATTTGTTGTTTATATCCATCCCTTTAACAATAGAGGAACCTTAATTTCTTTAAGTGAAGGATTATTCACAGTTACCTTTCTGCAGATAATCCTTCAGGCATTAGACACAGGTATTGATAATCACTGATTCCACCTCAGATTTATTCGAAATTATATTTCCTAGTAATCTTTTATAAAGGTAGATAGAGTAGCAGTACTAAACTCTAAAGGAAGAAATATCCTTAATTGACTCATTCACTTTTACTTGACCATCATTGCCTTATTAATTGTGTTTCAATTAAATCTCATAAAATAGGAAATTCAATGTCACTAACTGTTAGTGCAACAGGGTCTCTTAATTATAAACTATCAAAATATTTAGTTTAATTACTTTTTTTTCGATTCTAGGATCTATTTACACCTCCCAAATGAAAAAAAAAAAAAAACAGTTGATATTTGCGGCAAAGTTCTAATATCAACTTGATGTCTAACCACTAGTTAGTATGCTTTGATGTTACTTCGTTGTTTACCAAGGTGCCTGTTCAAGATTTATTGAATTGCCTGTCTGGTATTTTAGATGCCTTTGAGCTATATTCACCAACCTATTCTGTTTAAATTTAGTTTTAACAAGGATTACTATAAGCAAGTTTTTTTTATGGCCATGGGCAAACTTTTGTCCACTCTTTTATTCAACATATGTATGTATTTTTATTTTTTATATAGATTAAATCTTTCCCTGTGGAACTCCCAAATTTTTAAATATACTTTTGATAAAGATGTTTTCGACAATCTACAAAAAAATTTTAATCTTTAGGGTTTTTTCAATCATTAATTTATTGGTACCCTTCATAAAATTTACTATAGAATATGAAGAGAACAACCGTGTTCCCTTTTTAGTCATCTAGTCAAGCTAATATATTCATATTTTCCATATAAAGAAAGACTACCAATAATCTTTTTCCATGTTAATTTCTACTCTGGCCACTTTAAGAATGTATAGTATTGTTTTCTTTTCCTCCATGTACCTTAGAGCGCTTTGAACATGCAACCCTGAGAACATAGAAGATGACTTTACTATGATTTAATAGTTTATTTATTTTTTTTCATTTTATTTTACAAAAGCTATGAGTATGGATGATATTTTCATCCGATTCTCCTTACTTTGCTTTTGCAATTAATTAGTACAGCCAAATGGAACAAAATTTTATTGGCATATCGTTAGATTTTGTTCCTGTTATATGAATATAATAGTTTACGGTAATGTTTTACCAATTGGATTTCCTTTCAAAGCAGGTGTTCATCTCTACAACAGTAAATATTCCTGCTTTTATTTGCTATGTATTGGATATCTTTTGCAATGAAACAAGGTTGTTTTATAAGTAATATAATTTCTGTGATACTATAACAAGTTTAAAAACCAGCTTATCCATTAAGTATACATGGTCATATAGTAATATGTAAAAACATTATAAAAAGATAAATTAAGGTAAACTAAAAAAAAAAAAGGAGCTCACTTACATTGTTTAACACTTACGTTACATATTCATAAAACCAATTTGGCTTTGTTCTCTATCCATATATAAAGATTCTTTTTTATTAGGGTAATAACCTTTACTCCTTATACAAACAAAACTATTTTCTTCAGTCTACGTTAATTTTTTCGACCTATGGTATACTGTATATGCGTCAGGTACTAGTTTTGAACATAAAAGCGAGATGCCTATAATGCTTTTCTATAAGATATAAGTGCCAGGTGTCTGTTATATAATAATCTTTTGCTTCTTATGTTTATTTTCTTTTAGCCGAGATTAAAGTTGAAAAGAAAGAATTCTCGTTATAAAAATACGCACCAAATATTTGTAGTCTATTTGTCTTTACGCACGATGCCCCAGAATGTGGCACAACCAACCACTACCTTTCAACTGGTGCCCCAAACGCTGGCTGCCTAGTCGCCCGTGTTCACCCCAGTATTTGAAAGGCAATCAACTACCTTTAAGCCGAAATCTTGAGTTTCCTTTCGAGGATCCTCTAGACGCCTCTTCAGAGGTAGGGGCAACAAAGGTGGACGTGGCCGAGGAGGCAAGTCCTCCAACCAGCACTCCATGTGAGATGCTGCCGGTAGGAGGGAGACTTCTCCACTTCCGTGATCGTTGGACCTTCGATCCCTGAGCCCACAGCCTAACCAAGAAAGGACTAGGGTGGAGTTGGAGCTCAACTCCACCAAACTTCCCTCAATTCTTCTAACACTCAACTCCGTACTGGAAGAATATGTTCAGGAACTCTTGAACAAAAGAGTTATACAGAAGGCAAAGTCCATTAGATTTCAAGGAAGGCTATTTTGTGTTCCGAAGAAAAATTCGGAAAAGCTCAGAGTCATTCTGGACTTATCACCACTCAACAAGTTCATAGTGAACCACAAGTTCAGAATGTTGACGCTTCAGCACATAAGGACCCTTTTGCCCAAACGGGCATTCACAGTCTCTATAGACATGACGGATGCATATTGGCATGTTCCAATCAACTGTCAAGTTTCCCCCTACCTAGGGTTCCAACTAGAGAAAAGAAAGTACGTTTTCAGAGACATGCACTTCGGCCTAAACATAGCCCCAAGGATATTCACAAAGCTTGCGAATGCAGTCATTCATCAACTACGCCTGAAAGGAATCCAGGTGGCTGGTGTGGGCAGCATCCGAGGAAGAATGCATGCAAGCCTCAAAGGGAGTGATCCAGTTCCTGGAACACTTTGGATTCAAGATCAACTTGAAAAAGCCTCGGCTTTCTCCAGCTCAAAAGTTCCAGTGGCTGGGTGTCCACTGGGACCTACAGTCACACTGCCTTTCCATTCCATCAAAGAAGAGGAAAGAGATAGCTGGATCTGTCAAAAGACTCCTTCAATCCGACAGGATATCAAGAAGGCAACAGGAGAGAGTGTTGGGGTCCCTCCAGTTTGTCTCAGTGACAGATCCAGTATTGAGAGCACAATTAAAAGATGCATCAGGAGTTTGGAGAAAATACGCATCAAACGCTCGAAGAGATCTACAAAGACGGATTCCAAATCTTCTGCGATCACTACTCAAGCCATGGTCGGAGGCCAAGAAGCTAAGAAACAAGGTACCCTTGAAACCACCTCCTCCTGCCGTCACCGTTCATACGGATGCCTCGAAGGAGGGGTGGGGAGGTCATTTTCATCATCGGAAAGTCCAAGGAACCTGGTCTCCCCTCTTCAAGTCCTTCCACATCAATTTTCTGGAAGCCATGGCAGTTTTTTTTTCTCTGAAAAAGCTGATACTTTGCTGCTCAATCCACATCGATTTGGTTCTAGACAGCGAAGTAGTAATGAGATGCCTAAATCAACAAGGCTCGAAATCGCCTCATATAAATCAAGTGATATTGGCCATCCTTCGTCTAGCCAAGAAGAAGAGATGGCACTTGTCAGCAGTCCACCTTCAAGGGTTCCGCAATGTGACGGCAGATGCTCTATCCAGGGTCAACCCGATAGAGTCCGAATGGTCTCTAGATGTAAGATCCTTCTCTTTCATATTACGCAAAGTCCCAGGACTGCAGATAGACCTGTTCGCAACGAGCGACAACAAGAAGCTACCCCGGTATGTAGCCCCGTACGAGGATCCTATAGCGGAAGCGACAGACGCAATGTCCATAGATTGGAACAGGTGGTCTAAGATCTACCTGTTCCCTCCAACCAACCTTCTGCTGAAAGTCCTCGACAAACTGAGATCCTTTCGGGGGACAGCAGCAATAGTGGCCCACAAGTAGCCCAACAGCGTTTGGTTCCCTCTGATAACGGAACTACGCCTGAAGCTGATCCCGTTGCCGGAACCAGTTCTGACTCAGCAAGTGCAGAAATTGACTGTTTCTGCTTCATCAGAGAAAACCCAGAACATTCATCTCATGATTTTCTCGCCCTAGCGGTCAAGAAACGGTTTGGGACTTCTAGAGACAGTATTAACTTCTCAGAAGAATACAAGTCAAAGTCATCAAGAAGACAATATGGGTCTTCTTGGAAGAAATGGGTGGCCTTTGTCAAGGTGAAGAATCCTGAGGAGATATCTACGAATTTCTGCTTGTCTTTCTTCATTCATCTGCATGAACAAGGTTTAGCAGCTAATACGATCACTACATGTAAATCCGCCCTAGCCAGACCAATACTATACACCTTCCAGGTTGACTTCTCTAATGAAATCTTCAACAAGATTCCTAAAGCCTGCACTAAACTTCGGCCCGCAGCTCCTCCAAAGCCCATTTCATGGTCTTTGGATAAAGTTCTTCACTTAGCTCAACCCTGAACAATGACCCAAAAGGTGAAATTCTTGTTTGCACTAGCCTCAGGAGCCAGAGTTAGCAAAATAGTGGCCCTCTCGAGGGATGATGGCCACATTCATTTCACAGACACCGGAGAACTGAACCTCTTTCCGGACCCGTCGTTTCTCGCCAAGAACGAGCTGCCCACTAAGAGATGGGGTCCCTGGAGAATCTGCCCTCTGAAGGGAGAAGCATCCCTCTGCCCAGTGGGTTGCTTAAAGGTCTATCTTCGTAGAACTTCAGACTTTAAGGGAGGTCAGCTTTTCAGGGGAGAGACTTCTGGTTCAATGTTATCCTTGAAACAGATAAGGGTGAAAATCACCTATTTTTTATGCAGAGTGGATCCAGACAGTACACCCGCAGGTCATGATCCGAGAAAAGTTGCCTCGTCTCTAAATTTCTTTCAGACAATGTCGTTTGAAAGCCTGCATGCTTACACTGGTTGAAAGTCTTCCAGAATTTCCTTCAAGCACTACGCGAAGCAATTACAAGGAATACAATTTCATGTGGTAGTGGCAGGCAGTGTTATAAAACCTGCCGCTTGATTACTGCGAAGAACAGTGCACTAATCGGGACTTTTAGTGAAGGGTGTACATGATAGACTTTTAAGGTACATCATGTTGAGTATTGTGTTTAAGAAGACATTATAGACTGTTCTATCTATACAGGTGACATCAAGCATAATAAGCTGACACAAGTGCCAGGCATTCTTATTTGCACAGTGTTCCTAGTAATAACAGCATACATAGTGAAATATTATATTTCCCTTTGAGTGGCTAATGTTTCCTTTTCAGGTGAAACTTATTTATTTTCTGTTATTACTGTTTATGCTTTTACGCAGAATTGTTCAGCGTAAGATGTAATTGATTGCAACCATGATTTTTATTTTTGTAATAAACAATAGAAGGAATCTTTGCGTCTCTTTCGCCTCAAATATTCGAATTTATGTATAAATCAGGGCATCCTTGATTCTCTTAATATTTAAGGAAATATTGGGGAACTATGGTTTCTACCATTCCAAGCAAACAGGTAA
>NC_090728.1:3602298-3609798 GCF_036898095.1 Palaemon carinicauda
TTTAGCTACTCGGTAAAGAGGAGGGTATAATGGCATCATTTGAGTTGCTCAGGCTCTGTCGTTGTTAGAGTTTTGAGGAAATTTTTGTAAAAGAGACATTCTTTTCCACATGATTTGGCAGAAATTTTATTTTTCTTTCACTTTCATTTGATTTTAGCATTTGGCCGGTCAAAATAAATGAAAAAATCTGTTCAAGATGAGCGAGAATTTGCATTTAGTCGGAAATTTAAATAGAAAGAGTTTTAAGGAATTATTTCTTAACTTAAAAAATGGTGGACAATAAGTGTAAAAAAATATGTCCTATTTTCAGCGTGGTAAGACACAAGTGTACATTAGGGGTAAGAGAATGATGGTTCTTTATGTAACGTAAATATGACAGAATATTTTTGGAATAAAAGGGGTAAAAGAGTAAACAAATTCTTCCTCAGCGTTAAAGTTACATTAATGGCAATATCTAAAGTTTTCATTTCCGATTAGTGAGTCTATATTAGTCATCAATCGAAATTTCCTTCATTCATAGGTTGGATATAGTCATCAAATAAAATATATAGAATATAAATTCAAGTAATTTCCCAGAGAGCTTGATATATCACTAATGAAATAATTCTCTATTATTCAGTTTATAGTTTAAGTCAGAGAGAGAGAGAGAGAGAGAGAGAGAGAGAGAGAGAGAGAGAGAGAGAGAGAGAGAGAGAGATATTAATAATCTGTACCAAGTAAATTATCGTTCATTTCTTAACAATATATAGGTAATAAAACGACGTTTTATTATGACGTCGGCTTAGGGTTTATGTACTGAATGTTAAAATTCATTGTGTTAAAACTGTCTTCTTGGAGAGGATTAATTGAGAGTTTCTTATTTATGTAAAATTACAATATTAATATGTATATATTTAGTGACATTACATAACTAATCGTAATTATCCAACCTAGTTTAAATAGGTAGATAAAATATTTGCATTTTTTCCTAGACTCTTATCCCCAAAATTATATGAAGGTTTATTTTAATGGTTAAACGGTATGGTTGCGCTCATTAGCTTTGCATTAGCCATCATTACGTTTATGGTTTTAATTTTTTTCATTTACTTCTGGCATTTTTTCTACTTTCGCTTTACTGTCACTCTGGAAAGACATTAATTAATTTTTCAGTGATTTGTCAGATAGATTTTCATCATCTCATCAGAAAAAAAATATTTTCTAAGATTATTTAGTTAATGTCCATAATATATATATATATATATATATATATATATATATATATATATATATATATATATATATATATATATATATATATATATATATATAAACTTTTATTTTCCCTCATATGTATACTAAATTTATAACTAGTCGTGCTAAAAGCACCCATAATAAGGAAGAATTTTGCCTGCTCTAGCTTTCATGGATATGCGAATGTTGATTTGCACATATAAACCATGGGAGATTTTTTTGAAAGCTTGATCGTGATACATATTTTGAAACACATTAGCATGAAGAGTTTTACCTAACACATTTCTCAAATACCACACGAATAATTCAATTTTAACGAAACAAGGTGAATGATCTGAATTTGTCCCAATTGTTGGAAATCTGAGTTCATTATAAGGACTCTCGTGTTGTGTAAATTAACTAATTTGACAATTTAAATTATTCTTCCAATTTAAATCAGTAACTTTAGTCCGGGTTTAAAGGCTACATCTCGTTTCTAAATAGACACATCATTTTATGTATGTACAATTAGTTATCCCTTTTTCCTCGGTAGCATTACATTATATTTTTTACCTTATTCAGGTATTCTCTCACCATAGAAGATAGATAGATAGGTAGACATATAGAAAAAGTTAATTCTTAAAAGTTTGGCAGCGCATTCAATAACAAACACGCATATTTTGGCAATTTATTCGATTCTCCTTACATTTTTTTATTGTTAGTAATTTTGTTACGACATGGAAGCCACATAACCCGAGCAAACAATTGACATTTTTTATAGGAACACTACATTCACATCATTATTAAAATTATGGAAGTAAATGCATTTCAGCGGTTGCGTGACGAAGTGGTATATTTCATCATTATTCAGGGGAATGGTCAATTTCATGGAAAGATGGTTAATGATAGGAACTGATTTATAGTTATTTTAAATTATGCCAATTGATGACTGTTATGCAAGAAATACTATTTGTGTTATTTCTTTGAACTAATGTTAAACACAATAGTATTTTATTACATTTGATTTCATTATTTTAAGGATGTCTTAATTATATGTACACACACACACACACACACACACACACAAACAGAGAGTGTTAAAAATCTGTTGGGTAGAATAGTCCACCATTTGAAACTAAACCCTACATCATACAACATCAGAGCCCTGTCTTGGGAAATAGATCGTACTATGTTACTAGAATAGCTGAAACAAATAAATTGGGATATAACAGGATTTAGTCAAATTAGAAGAACTGAGGAATCTTATATGGAGTTAAAAGAGGGCTATATATTTTGCTTCCGAGGACAAAAAAGGAACAAAGAAAATGGATTGTGTCTTCTTGAATAAAATTATTACATGTAACATAGAAGAATTTTTTAGTACTAGTGATAGAATTGCAGGATCAATTATTAAATTAAATAACAAGAATGTACTGAAGGGTGTTTAAATGTATACATCAACAACATCCGATACAAAGAAGAAGAAAAACTTTTTATGATCTGACGGCATATGAAAAAAAAATAAAATAAAAATACACTGAAGACTAAATTCATATTTGTTTTGTGGGATTTCAATGGTAAAGTAGGCCAAAAAGAAGATACGAAAATCAGCAGTAAGTAAATTTGAAGTAGCCACAAGGAATGACAGAAGAGACATGCTTGTGGAATATGCACTCCTTCCATATATATATATATATATATATATATATATATATATATATATATATATATATATATATATATATATATATATATATATATATATATGTATATATATATATATTTAAAAGGGAGGAACATAGAAAATGGACATGGAGAAGCACAAATGGAGATATGAAAAACGAAATAGATTTTACTCCCAATCAAAAAGTTAGTTTAGTTAAACATGTAATAGTGGTAAACAGAATATAGTTAAGTGATCATAGAATAGTAGGAAATAAAATTTTGAAATATCTAATAAAAGAAAGAGAAAAACTAACTTAAGAAAGAAAATAAACATAACTGCAATAAGAGAAAAATCTGAGGAATTTATTTTATCAGTGAAAATAGGTACTCCCAGCTACATGATGAAATGGAAACACGTAAACAAAAATTTGAACAGTAATTTAACAAAATCTGTATTGCAATTAGCCTAAGAAATAGGTGGAAACGTTCCCAACATGATCAGAAAAAAAATCCATAAACCTGATATAGAAGATATTAAAAGTAAGGGTTAAAGAGATGAAATAGAATTAGCTGAACTAACCGAAACAATAAACAAACGAAAACTCAAGACATAGAAAGATGATGTGCTCTAAGGGATGAAAATTTAAGTATTAACATCATAAGAGATGGAATGAGAAAAATTACGGAGGAGACATATTCAGTGCTAGGCAATAGTGATACAAGAAATAACTTTGCCAATAGAAATAATGAAAAACATAAGACGGTACCAAAAGTAACAGAAGGAGAATTAAGGAGGCAATAAAAGGCATGAAAAGGGGGGTAGCAGAAGATGGCTTAACAATTTATTTAATATTAGATGGAGGAAACTTCTCAGTGAAACTGGCTTAACTTCACACAAAATGTCTGAATGAATTCCCTATACCCACAGCTTGTAAAAACTTTATCATTATCCCAATTCATGAAAAAGGAGACAGGAAAGACCGGAAAAATTACCGCCATATAGGTTTAGTCTCCGTATAAGACCCCAATATTATTCTCAACCTCAAAATATGAGTTGAGAGGAAAATGAATTTAAAAATTCCTCAAGCACCATGAGTCCCATGAAAGCAAATGAACTCCATCAACTTAGATATGTAGTTGTATCAATTTACCAGTAATCCAACTAAAACAAATGTGAAAGAAATATTGAAAAAGAATAAAAATCTAATGGGGAAAAGAAATTGCAATCTCACCATCGCTACCACATAAGGCACATTAACCCGCTTGGCCAATAGTTACTTCTGTGGGTTCAGCATCATACAACTTATCTAAATACTTCGTTAGTATCCGTAATCTCTTAGGCTGTACCAAATTACAAATTAACGGTTCTTGAAGGCTTCTTGGAATTTCCCTCAGATACCTTAGAGAGTAGACAATTCAGTTTACCATTTTCTAATAATCACGTAATAAAAATAATTACATTGTGTATAAAATATTCTAAATATGAATTTAATGGATACTTTTTAAACACAAACATTAGTATATCCAAATGAAACCCCTAATATCAGTATTAAGTAAATAGCTAATAGATGGGATTTTTTTAATGCAGCATATCAAGTCTCATTATTCATGATATTATAAAAGGATTTTGATTTATCTATGATATAATATGCGTGTGACCAGGAAATTGAAATATTGACACACTTTTTGACAGAGTGAAAGGCTTGACACCGTCAATAGTTTTCACAACAGAGTTGGAGAAAACTGTAGCTTACCTTTTTTGGATTGCCTCACACAGATGCAATGATAGATTGACGTTTAGTGTACTATATAGAGAAATCCAACAATTCTTCTGCACATGTATGAATCTATTCAAATCAAAGTAATAAAGTTAAAAACTCAAGATGCAATTCAAATTGTTTAGAATTTTGCAGGTTTGCACTTCCGACTACATTATTAATGAAGTAAAATAGATTACGATTATACTCAATAACTGAATGTGCACCAAGCTATATTAGACAATATATTAAGATGTGCAAAAAAAAAAAGAAAAAAAAAAACCTTGTCTGCGGGGGAAAACAATGATACAGTTCTGAGCCAATGGCCAACCTATGTGTTATCTTATTATTCTTTTGAAACTGAATTTTCATATTTAGCTCTTTTACATGTATTTTTAGAACTTAGGCTAATATATTGTATAATAAATTTAATTCTGTACTAATATTATTTCGAGGAAGTTAACATATTTCTCAGTTTTGTTAAATAGAGCCAGTCATTATATTTAGTTTATTGAAAAAAAAAGATTGCAATTTGATAATATACATTTGAATATAAATTAGACTTAATTTTTCAAAATAGTTTTTTTTTAACTAGGCTATATCCATACATATTCATGGAAAAATATTTATGATGCAATTAATGAATGGTCATTTTGTTTTCTATTGTGGTAAACTATTTTCCATCTACTCATGACTATATATACTAATTTTGCGTAGGATAATATACATTATATTTCGACAGAATACTCATTTAAAATCAATGGATAACTAGCATAGAGCAACCATGATCAGCCTCTAAGTACAATCGTTAGTGTTTACCCCAACAATTATTCTCAAGAATTGGTGAATCCATGTGTAGCCAATAAAAGAAAATCCTTCAATTGTGGCTATATTCCCCAAGGTAAATATATAAACTTACAAAATATTCAGGAGTTCAAGCATCCTTGCTTCACTCCTTATATTGATATAAACAAATAATCAAACATCATACCATCTTTAGAGACTAACCTATATTATTACAGTTGTCTTTATGGGATGATCTTTAATGAATTGAAGATTAAAATACCTTTTAAAGCCTTTATCTTAACTTTCCTTTTTTATAAAGGTATAAGAACATAAGTAACATGATTGTAAGCAATGTGTTACAAACAGGATGTATAGAATTCTTATTTTATAAATTCCTGTAATGATTAAAATCTAATTAATGAGAAGTCATAAATTTTTCAAGATTTTGACCATGGTGAGATTTTGTTATTTTCATTATCTTACACAATTTATTTTATTTTGGGATAACAAATATCTTAAGGCATTTATTTTATTTTCGTTTACTTTCGGAAGTTTATGAACGATTCCTTTAAATTCATATAACTCCTTCATTGTATATTTTGGTTCTTCAGTTTTTTTAAAGAGTTGGGAATAAATATTTTTTCGTGTTGTGGGTGCTAAATTTTGTCTGATCTACCAAGTCATCGGGAAAATATCTTTCCCATCACCAGGCCTAAAACTTGAACAATAACACAAACCTAAGCACACTAATCTGTTAGATTAGTAAAATCGAATTTATGAAGCAGGAATCATTACTTTTCATGTAAATAGGACGATTTATATTATCCCTAAGATGATATATATAGATAAGGTCATCAAAACATATACACATTGAAATAGCCTGAAACAAACACAAATTAACACAAACGAGCAACATAAATAGTGAAAGTAAATCTTGTTTGTAGAAAACTTTTTACCAATTAGTTCTGTTTTTATTAAAAAAAAAAACTTTTTCTATTAATAGTATTCAATAAAATTTACTTTTTAGAATTATCTAAAAACAGCAAAGGATAAAAAAATCGTCAAAATATAATTTCTGGTAATTCATTCTATTTCGTTTTCATAAATATTCTTGAAGCTTATATTGAGAAGAAAAAAAAATTAAGAAATCTTAATGTTCCTTTCTATGGTCGAGCATTATGGGTAATTATTACTATGCTTATATTTCCTAGTGATATAAGTCTTAAAGGGGCAAATGGAATTTTGTTTGGTTTTGGATTTATTAGATGTTTTTAGCTAAACAAAGTATAAATGTTAAAATTGTGATTCCTTATGCAGAAATATAATAGGATCTCGTTGTTTTCATGTATGTAATGTAGAATATTTGATGTCCTTTTACTCAACATTAATATAGTTTTCTTAAAGTACCAGAATTCCCTCTTTTCCAAGCTCACTTCATTCGACTACATTATTCTTGTTGTGTTAATTGAAATCTTCTTGACTATGTTATTCAATTTGTTTGTGAGAAGAAACGGTATCGACAATAGATCTTTTGAAAAACCAAACACATGTTCCTCATTGAAAGGACACTTACTTGCTGAAAGGCTGGGAAAATCTTAAAAGAATATAATTCAGAAATATAATGAAAGGAAAATATCAATATTTCTTTAGAAATTTTATCGTGTTATGGATCATAGTTAAGGTAGAGACTAAATGATGAGAATCCGTATAAAGAAACTTATAAAACGGCAGATTTCAAATTTTTCTTTGGATTGTAATTGTTACTTGTGAGTTCCAAAGTTAGTTTCCTTAACTAGATATGTATATAAATGAAAGAATGATGTTTTTTATTTTCGGAGGGGCGGGCGCTAAATCCATGATTATCTCTTGAAAATATTGTTTAAATTTTGTCTAATAAATCAACTAATCATGTTATCTCAATAATGTAGTCATTCTAAAATATAAAAAAAACAAAAAAAAATCAAAAGAATATATATATATATATATATATATATATATATATATATATATATATATATATATATATATATATATATATATATATATATATATATATATATATATATATATATATATATATATA
>NC_090728.1:3634798-3642298 GCF_036898095.1 Palaemon carinicauda
AATGAATGGGACTACACTAGGCCATGTTTAAATAAGTCCGTATTTGCGACCCAATGACCAAGTAATCATTTCTTTGCATATTAGTACTCGATGTATCTATGTGACCTTTGATTATTGGCAGTGATGGACAGGGATGCACCATAACAATTCTGCTCTTTGCATTCTTCATCTCCTCTGAAAAAATCCTTGTGGTAGCAGTATGTTTTGTCTCATACCTTTGACGTTCATGTCCAACATACACTACAGTTGCTGTTTTGTATTTCCCAATGGCAAATACAAATTCCATAGCATACTCGGAAGTTTTACAGTAATGGGATTCAGTGATATCAAGCTTCTGCTTTCCAGAACATAATAATCACATGCTATTGGTTCATTTTTAATCTGTTAATCTATCGTGAATCCCACATTTCGTCTGAAAATAGTTATTCTCTGGTTTTGCATAATTTACCAAGAGGCAATTCTAATTTTGACTGTCAGCTTAGATGCAATGATAAGAAAGGGTAAAGGGTCAATATGAAAGTATTCACCGCTTTCTGTGGTATAAAATCTCGTTGTGAAAATGAGAGTTTCAGAGTTTTTCTTGGATTTCACTGACTGAGGTGAATTTCATATTCCATGAATCTTGCTCATAACAAGTGAGATGTAAGGATATGGAGAAAAGGCGTTTCTGATTTCAATTGCGAGAAAAACCTCACTTAGACAGTTTATAACAAAATTTCAACTTTTTATTCATTGTGGGTTTCTAGAATATTGAATTGTTAAAAAGAGAATCCCTCTAAGAAAGAAATTGCAAGAATTGTTTACTTTGCATCTCGTTCTAAAATGTAGATTGATCCATATGAGGAATAGAACAGCACCATATCGATGAACACAATTAAAATCTGTGAGATTAAAATCTGAATTCAACATTTGCATGCTAAGACCCGAATGAGATATATACCCAGTCCTTCGTTATAAAATTCTAGAAAAAGATGCAATATAAAGATTTTTGCAGTTTCTTTCTTGGAGAAGTTTTATTTATAACATTCTAATAGTCTAAACCTGCCCCCCACCCCCCACCCCCCAAAAAACAAAACAGAAATTCTATTGAAAATCGATTGAATAGTGTTTTTCATTTCCAATTACAAAATATTCTATCTTTACTTATGTTATTTCTACCTTTATTTTCATCAAAATTAAATATGATTTGACCTTGTTGGTGACATAAATATCTTTTGGCAGGCAAGTTTAAGTAAGAAACAATTCTTTACTGGAGTGAATATCAGAAATACATAATATAAATTATATTCACTAGGTAAATATTTGTTATCTACCGTTTTATAATACTGTAAAAATTGAAGCAATATTGTTTGTATTCTTTGTGCATATTTTTCTTTTTCCGTACGTAGCAATGAAGTAAAGAAATTTGTTCTCACACTAGTAACTTCTTAGAAAATTATTTGTATGACCCCAAAAATATATTGTTGATGCTATATATGTAACTAGAGGTATAGATAGCATTTAGTGTTTTATACGATGAATTATGATAGGCAAAGCTACTTTTGGCAATAAAAACAAATTAATATAGAGTTCATATAACTTGATATTGTTAATATGGGTCTCAGCAAGAGCAGAAAAAAATAATCGAACAAAAATCTTCTTACCACACTAAAGGATGTTTATAATAAAAACAGTGGAATTAATTTGAAAGTTTTCATAAGGTCAGGATTTGAAAATTGAGACAAAATTCAAATACACAGTAAAATTAGAACTTTCATATATGTTAGAGAAATTTATCTCGTGTTCATTTGGACATCTTCTAAAAAAGGAAGTGGATATTGAAGATATATTGGAAAAACACACAGAGCAACTGAAATAAATATAAGAAAGAATGAATAAGAACAAGAGCAATCAGAAATTCCAAACCTCTGCAAATGAATAGTGCCCATATTGAAATAAAGTCTACGGATAACACCTCCAAGTTTTCATAATGTACACAATATGAGGAAAATGCTCTGTTGTTTCAGAATCGTCATGATGATCCGTATCACCTCCAAAATTACGCGGTTTCCTCCGATGCCTATTATCTATCCTGCTAAACTTTGGTAAAAGACCAGTGAGTGAATTTTCTTTACGTAATTTAAAAAGGCATGAAAAATACGAATCCAAATCTAGAATCCGGATCCAATACCAGATCATCTTCATTAGATAAAGGACTCTTCCATGGCATAATTTCCCCATGAGAACTCATTTCACTGTGGATAAAACCTCCAGGATCTTGGGAAAGACGGGGCTGTTCAATCAGTGATGACTGTAAGTTAGTAGGTAACAAATTTATTTGTGTATTAGAACAATCGCTTCTTAAAGGGCCAAAATATAATTGCTTTATCTGTATCTAAACTATATTTCATAAATTCATTCTCCACTTGCTGTAACCTCCTAATCTGATTAATGGATCTAACATTACAATTTCCAGTTTTTAATTCATCTTTAGTGTTTATAATCCGGGAGATTCTTCGCTCCAGCTATGCCTGGGACTTTGGGCCATTCTGTCATTTTCGCTTTGTGTAGATTGAATAAATCCATTGAGAATTCATTGTCTAAATTCATCAAAGGATAGCAAGTTCCTTTTGCTGCGCAGTGCCTATCTAACTACGGCAAGTGATCGCTGCCATTCCATACTAATTCCAGTAAGATCATCCGCCCGGGATCTGGAGTAAAATCTGAAAAGACATCTTGTCTATCGCCTTAAACCTAATCCGTCACTCTCCCACCAGGAATTTCATTGAGATTCAGGGGGGCATTTCCTCCACACCCAACGTTCTCGTTACTCCGCAAGTTGCTCATCCGCTTATACAACCGTTGGAAAAAGCTGACTGCTTTGATATACCGCATATCACGGTAAGTATACAACATACAATGATGATATACCGGCTAGCACGATTATATATATATATATATATATATATATATATATATATATATATATATATATATATATATATATATATATATATATATATATATATATTTATATATATAGAGAGAGAGAGAGAGAGAGAGAGAGAGAGAGAGAGAGAGAGAGAGAGAGAGATGTATATTTGCATGTATACTGTATATGCATGCCAAATGAGAAAACCTTAGGTAGACTAAGACAAATTCCAAATAGTATTCACATAATAATAATAATAATAATAATAATAATAATAATAATAATAATAATAATAAGAAGAAGAAGAAGAAGAAGAAGAAGAAGAAGAAGAAGAAGAAGAAGAAGAAGAAAAAGAAGAAGAAGAAGAAGAATAAGAAGAAGAAGAAGAAAGATAATAATAGTCGCTGTTTTATGTTTTCTACGGTATATAAGATAATGAATTTAAACCAACTTCGTGTTTTACTATGAGAGAGATACGATCAAGTGGTACTTCTTCAATAATGTTGGATGTATAGTTATTTTTCTTTATTACCCTAAACACAGTTATTTTCGAAATTATTTTTTGAGATAGTCGTTTCATCTTCAGGTATAATTGTACTACTCTTACACATTTTTTTTTCTTTTGCTTATAAATCCAAACTTTATTCACAGGTTGGGAGGTAGGGAGGGGGTTGACTATTGTCCTCATTTTTCCATTTACTCGAATTTTTATACTGGACCTTTATCAATCATTTTATCATTAGTACAAATGGCGCTAAACTTCTACTATCCCATGTCTCTTTTGCTCTTGTTTGGAATGACGGTCATTTAACAAGAAGTAAGTTCTTTTCCCATATTTTCAAAACAGCATAACACATAATAACATATTAGTATAAAAACTATACGGGAATTTGATAAAATCTTATATTTGTTTTGTACTTTTTCTCGTCTCTGGTAAAAAATAACAATAAATAAAGAAAAATAATATATTTGTATAATGTCATATCTTCGCTAGATAAAATTTTTATATATCACGTTTTATAGTATGTTCTTCACATGCATTGTCCGCTTTGATACATATTTTTTAGAGGCTTTATTCAGTCAGTGGATGCTTATTCTATAATATATGAAGAGAGAGAGAGAGAGAGAGAGAGAGAGAGAGAGAGAGAGAGAGAGAGAGAGAGAGAGAGAGAGAGAGAGAGTGCTTTTTTATAAAATATTACATATAGTAAGGCTTTATTACTTCTATTTCCTTCTATCTTTTGTCTTGTTTTTCCTGGATAGTATAGTGGTAAAAGTGTTCGCCTCGCATTCACATGGCAGCAGACTGATCCCAGGCCAGGACCGTGAGTTTAAGCTGTTTACTGGGGAGGCCACTGCTATGGTTAGGCACCACAGTGTGTGGGTTTGGGCTTGCCTGGCTGACGTTCTGGTGAGAATCTATTGTGATGAAACGGGAACTGAAACCAGACACCTTTACCTTTACCTCTATCTCTGTAGCACAGAAATAAATGAGAAGTTTTTGATCGCCCACTTGGACGTATTTTACTGGCACTAGACAAAAATTATATATATACATACATATATATATATATATATATATATATATATATATATATATATATATATATGTGTGTGTGTGTGTGTGTGTGTATATGTATATATATATATATATATATATATATATATATATATATATATATATATATATATATATATATATATATATATAGATAGATATATATATAGATATATATATGTATATATATATATATATATATATATATATATATATATATATATATATATATATATATATATATATATATTTATATACTGACACACATATACACACACGCATACACACACACACACACACACACACATATATATATATATATATATATATATATATATATATATATATATATATAAATATATATATATATATATATATATATATATATATATTTATATTTATATATATATATATATATATATATATATATATATATACATACATACATACATATATATACACACAAACATATATATATATATATATATATATATATATATATATATATATATATATATATATATATATATATATATATATATACATATATATATATATGCCTCAAGATGTAACTATGGAGTCTTTAGTAGATATTGGTCCTCTCGTTCCTATTTCCCCGCTTAAGGGTTCCGTTACTCCAAGATTGCTGATGTCCTCCGGGTGGATGTCAATGGATCAGCTATCCCAACCCACGGTTATGACACGCTGATACTGTCGTTTAGAGTAGCCTAGTATCGGTATTATTTCATTATCTTTGACCTCTCATCAGTGCAGATATTCACACATATTACCATTTGATGGTAACGCCTTATATTAAAGCTTAGTAAATTTATGCTCTTTTTTGGTCCATTTGTCTATCACCTGACTTCACTCTCCACATTAAATCCCCCCTGGATGCTTATACCCGCCTCATTACTTTACTGTATATGTAAATACTTTCCACCCAGATATACCCCAGACGCCCACGTTCTCCACTAAGCATGATATGCTTCATTATATAAAGACAACAGAGTCTTCAATGTGTTCAAGACTTAACTGTTTAGCTCCAAACCATTGAGCAGCTGCTTAAAGCACATTCGTCAAAATGGAAGAAATTATCTTTTGTCAAAAGGGCTCAAACCCATGGTCATCTCACCTTCCGGATGATAATCCTAAAGAAAGATGGAATCTGACGCCCTTGTAGTGATTACAAGCATATTAACATAGAGACTAAATCAAACCACTACATATTCCCGAAGACCGCCATCACAACCCCTTTCGGCTCTTATACTTTTAATCACTCCTTCTTTGGCCTTTGTAATAGAGAGGCCAAATTTCAGTGCCTCATATATAACATCTTAAGGGACCCCAACTTCTTCATGTGTCATGTAGATGACAATGGTATAATCTCTTCCAAAGGAGACCAAATACTTAACCTACACAACACCATTGACTGCTAGCAGTAAAACGGCATTTCAGTCAGGCACGGCTATTGTACCTTTGGTGTCGAGGAAGTGGTATTCATGGTTCATCATATCAATTATGAGTCATTCACCTTACTCCCTGAGGAGGTATTAGCTGTGCAGAATTTCCCCATGCCATCAACCATCAAAGCACTGCAGGAGTTCTTGGGCATTAGTATCACTGGTTCTTGCCAGCCATCACAGCCACTCTAGTCTCCCTCTACGAGTCCCTCAAGGAAAACCCAAATAACCTGAAGTGGTGTCCTCTCCAGAAGGAAGTTTTCTTCAAAACAAAGAATACCCTTTCAACTCCTACTGCTCTCACTTTTCCCGTACCAACTGTAACCCTCCTACCCTCCTTGGATCCAAGTAACATTGCTGAAAGAATGGGAGGTGGGATGGGTACTCGAACAAATGATCACGGGTTGCCCCACCCTTTGGCTTGCTCCAGTAGATAACATTCTAATATGGAACTCAGCTACTCTACTTTCCACTGCAAACTGCTAGTTGTGCATTTGGACATTATCACTTCTTAAAGGGTGCATCGTTGTCATTCACATAGACCACATGCACCTTTTGCACGCATTCATCCGATATTCATACGTATGGTCCACCGACGAACTTCAACATTTCCCTGCCATTTCTGAACACAAATTTACCAATCAACACCTCCATAGTAAGCTGAATAACCTTCCTGACCCCCTTTCTAGAAACACACTGGCTGACATCTCCTTGGGAATGGATTGCAAGATCATTGCAGAAGCCTAACAAACACAAAGCGTGTAGCAAATCGGCAGGACATCCTGCATATCTCTCTGTTGGGAGGATGTCACCCTCAATGACTCCAACGCTAGTTTCCTCTGTGAGGCCCGTACTGGTTGGCGGCGCTCATGTGTACCGACCTCCATGCACCAACAGGTGTTTCATTTGATCCATTATCTTTCACATCCCTCAAGATGATCTACCACGCAACTACTGAAGTTGAAGTACATAGGGTATGGGATTACTAAAGATACAAATGATTGTCTGCACCTGCCCTTCATGTCAATCTTTAAAAGTTCATTGACGCATGAATTCAGGTGAGGGCATTTATCATCAACATCATTTTCAGTTTGCCTATGTTCATTACATGAATATTGTCAGCTCTTAAATACTCACATATAAAGCTTGCTTGCTCTTTTGATTGATAAAAGTCTAGTTGTGTATCTGTGCAGCCTAGTACGATATTTGCGGATATTTAATATATACTTAGAGTGAACTTATTTGGCTGCAACTAAGAGGTCTTTTGTGTCACTTTTTATTTGAATTAGCATAATGATACATTTTTTTTCCACGCTGTATATATAGAGTATTATTTGTGATATGTGTAAAATTCTTCCTTATATATGGAATATATATATATATATATATATATATATATATATATATATATATATATATATATATATATATATATATATATATATATATATATATATATATATATATATATATATATATATATATATATATATATATATGTGTGTGTGTGTGTCTGTGTATATATATGCATATGTATATATATATATATATATATATATATATATATA
>NC_090728.1:3652298-3664798 GCF_036898095.1 Palaemon carinicauda
ATATTTATATATATACATATATGTATATATTTATATATATATATATATATATATATATATATATATATATATATATATATATATATATATATATATATGAATGTATATATATATATATATATATATATATATATATATATGTATATACCATATGTATATACACACACACACACACACACATATATATATATATATATATATATATATATATATATATATATAGAAAAGTTAAAAGAATAGAAAAAAATCAGCAGTGTAAATTTAGAGTAGACAGGCTTGAAGAATTTGCTGAAACAATGTTCACATTATGAATACCTATTTTTGAAAAAAGGAACAAAGAAAATTGGCATCGGTTACCCTAAATGGAAAAAAGGGAAAGCGAAATACATTTTAATCGTAGTGAGAAAGTTAATTAATTAAAAGTTGTAACAGTGTTAGATAAGTTAAAGTCGGGCGACCATAAAATGGTGAGAAGTAAAGTTTCTATACATTCAAGGAAAAAAAGAGAAAATCTAATTTTACGAAATAAGATAAAATTAGTTTGGTAATAAAAATAGTTACTAACATATAAATGATGAAATTTATTTATATATAAAAAATATGTAATAAAATCAGCAAAAATTCAAAAGTTACAAACCAATACCGAAGAAAACTAAAAGAAAAAGAAAAAACAAAAAGCATAATAAAAAAAAATGGAAATCAGTGTAAAATCAAAGATATGCAATTTGGAACTAGCAGATCTATCCAAACACAAATAGACCAAGTCTTTGGAAACGCTAAAAAAAGGAAGAAGTATCAGATTGATGAAAAGTAGACTTCGAACAGGGAACCAAAAGAAGCTTGCAATGCACTATTTGGATCAGCCTTACTTTCACTTTGAATATAAACGTTTTCCTTTTGCTATAGTCGTCATTACTATGAAGTAAATTTTTTAGTATAGGTAACATTTATTCCTTCTTTTTTTCTGCCCGGAGTTATTGGGCAGACCCCAAGACTGATAGTTTCAATACAGTATCAGTGTCATTTAGTGTATTGTAGCGTTCGTGTATTATTCATCAATAGACAGTTAAGTGGTACTGTATTATGTTCAGAATCTTTAGTTCTTTGGGAATGTGGCACTTACCTTAGATGTCCATTCCACACTTTGAGGAAACAATAACCTTTAAATGCAATAAATTTCCCATGGCATAAGGAATGCTATTTTACATCGGGATTGAGTCCACTGCTTATGTGTCATGTTATGGAAGGACTTAAAATATTACGAGGTTAAAAGTAGAAGAGATTTTTGGCAAGAATAACCGTTGATATATTTTTACAGCCTCCACACCTTCAAAGCAAAGGTACATTAAGAGGATTAAAAGGGGTCTGTTATGTTTATTAGTAATTTAATCTCAGTGATTTAGGCTGTGGGATAAATGATGTCACGCACATGTCTGTTAATTGCTTGGATCATGCAATCACCGATGGCACGGTGTTAAAACTAGCAACATTGGAACTTCAGGCCATTATTAAATTTGCCATTATTACGTTTGTGTGTGTGTGTGTGTGTGTGTGTGTGTTGGTTTGTGATTAGCTTCCTAGTACCAATTTAAATCGTAGAGTAATAAAACATACAAGTAATAACTGTTATGTAAAAAAAAAATGGATATAATTAAATTTCTGAACGTCAAGGTCACTGTCAAGCACAATGTCCAATTCACGTAATCAGCCATAAATTTGGACATCGTTGCACAGAGACCTCAAAACTGGTTCATATTAGAGTTTATGAAAATCCACGCCAATTAATATTATTAAGTTCAAGGTCAAGGTCGAGTAAAAGGTCGAGAAATAAGCTGCGGAGGCGGAAGTCTGCGCTCTGTTGAGTGCCCCTCTAGTTCAACTTTGTAATCATGGGTATCGGTGGTGTGTTATATTCCTAAAAGTCATATACAAACATTCAGGACAGGAAGACTGAAAAGATATTGTGAGGTTTTTTTTTTCTTTTTTATTTGAATTAGTCACAAACGTCCAAAGATATTAGTATGTTAATCAGCTAAATTACATTTTCTAATATGATTTAGAGACATGGTCCTCATCCTACGCTGAACTAGTTTGAGATGGAAAAGTCCGTAGCTGAGGCCATTATAGACGTAACTTCGCCAGAAAAATAGAAGGCTTATCTTTTATACAAAACTAAGATCAGTTTCTAAAAAAAAAAAAAGGACATTGATATCACATTCCTATACTCACTATAGTGCCCATCAAATACAACTCTTTGAGATCTATTGCTTAAAAAATCAATAATAATGCTAAGAAACGACCCAGCCATTCCCAACTGTTTGAGTTTGAAAACAAAAGCCTCATGATTAACACGGTCAAAGGCAGCATTATAATCAAGGCCAATCATACGAACTTCCTGACCACAATCAAGGGATTTCTGTACAGCATTGGAGATTGTAAGAAGGTCATTACATGCTCCAAGGCCTTTACGAAAATCAAATTATAAACTAGGGAATAGATGATTTCCTTCAGCAAATCTATTAAAACGTTTTGCCAGAAGACGCTCAAAAACTTTGGATACTATGGGAGTTATGGAAATAGGGTGATAATCAGTGGGATTTGAGCTACAACAAACACATTTACATAGAGGAGTAACCTTATCAATTCTGCAACAAGTGCTAAAAGCTCCTCTTTTACCTAACATGCGCAAAAAGACAGATAACTTTGAAGCTAAGAAAATCTGCTGTCTTTATAAAAAACAAGGGAAAAATACCATTTGGGCCTACACCTCCATAAACATCAAGGTCCATCAATAGAGCTTTAACTTGACGAGATCAAAAAGCTAAACTAATTAGTTTAGCCTCAGGAAAACAGGAATGAGGAAGTTTTTCATTACTCTGTTTACTGTCAAAAACATCAACCAAAAGGGTTGCCTTTTCCTTTGGACAGTGAGTGACTGAGCCATCTGGTTTAAGTAAATGAGGAACTGCTGCATCTAGACCAAAGAGTGCAGATTTAAGGGTAGACCACCATTTATGTTCCTGAGTTGTACCAGAAAGGGTTTATTTTATGGTTAAATTGTACTCCTTTTCAGTTGAGGCAAAAACTCTCTGAGCAAAAGCTCGAATCAGAGTATAGTTATTCCAGGTCAAATCTGATCTGTTACCCTTCCAAAGATGATAAGCCTCTTGCTTTTCCAAATAAGCACGTCTGCAATCATCATTGAACCACGGTTTGTCCTTCAATCGGTACCTTAGCAAACGAGAAGGGATATGCCTATCAATTATGTTGACTATATTCTCACGGAAAGGGACAACAGGATCTACACTACTTTATAATTTTGACTAATTCAAGCACAAATGATTATGCAAATTCCCATTCCATTCTGCTTGGGATTTCATAAATTTTTTACAAGAGTATGATATATCAGAGACATGCTGCTCAATCTTCTATGGCGATTGGTAGGAGAGATAGAACTTAACCAATCCCTATGTTGAGCATCAAAATCCCCAACAAAGACAAAAGAAGCTTTTCTATCATATTCTTGTATCTTAGTCATAATGGTAAGAAGACAATCGAAGATAGAATCATCCATGTCTGGATTCCGGTAGATCGAACACAAATAAAAGCTGTTATGCCTTCCACAAACTTTTATTACCTGAATCTCATGACATCCACATTGATAGCAGTACTTATGAGTATATATATATATATATATATATATATATATATATATATATATATATATATATATATATATATATATATATATATATATATATATATATATATATATATATATATTTATATTTATATTTATATAATATATATATATATATATATATATATATATATATATATATATATATATATATATATATATATATATATATATATATATATAAATAAATATATATATATATATATATATATATATATATATATATATATATATATATATATATATATATATATATATATATATATATGTATATGTATATATATATTCATATATATATATATATATATATATATATATATATATATATATATATATATATATATATATATATATATATATATATTGTACCAACCGTGTGTCGCACGTTCGTACATAGTTCATTTCGTCCTTGTATCTTCGCTCTCCCCTTGCACTAAAAAGAACCTGAAAAAACATATCTTGTTTCTCCTCTGTAACATTGTCTGTTTCTTTAACATGAAAATTCTTGTTGCCTTGTACTTTTGTATATGATGGAGAGTGTTCTATAATAAAGTCACTCAGTTGTTTTCAACTTGCCTTTGAGTCACAACCTTCTCTTGGCTCATCACATTGGTGACCCCGGAAGTCGACTTGCTCCTCCCGCATTCCACCTCCCCCCCTCGCCCCTCCATCGTTGGTACCATGGAAGACTCTACGGAAGTTATTGCTGCGACTCCCCCATTGAAACATTCATCATTCGCCAGTGGAGAGGCATTTGCTTGGTTTCAGCGCGCAGAAGTCCAGTTTTGCATCAAGGGCGTGACTCGCTCAACCACCAAAGCAGATTATGTTCTCGCGGCGAAACCCAAGGACACCTTCCCGGAAATATCCGACTGGCTTTGTGAACAAGGAGACACCCCAATAGCGTAAGACGCCCTCAAAACATACCTTCTGCAGCAGTACTCGCCGTCGCCAGCCGCCCGTATAGCAAAGCTTTTCTAGCTCTTGCAACAACCGTTGGGGGACCAAAGGCCTTCGCTCACCCTCAGGGAAATGACCAGTATCGCCCGCCTTCAACCTGCCGCAGACGGCTCTCCTCGTGAGGTGAACCTACTTCGTGCCCTTTGGATATGCCGTTTACCCGGACCGATACGCGCTGCCATACCCGATGTCGATAGTTTACCCATAAAAGACTTGATGACCAAAGCCGACACCCTTATGGACAGCCACTTCAAGACCTCCATCAACGCCTCCACCCCTGACAAAGAGGACGCCTATTCAACGTCACCCGAAGCTGACGTGAAGGCCATAGGACATACACGCATACCCCGTGACGTGCCGAAGCGGCGACAAAGCCACCCACCACCCACCACTCGCTCGTGCCCCAACCAACAACTTCTACAGCCACTTACTACCTCCCATTCGCTGCAGTTTTACTACTATCACTTCAGATTCTATAATAAAGTAACTCAGTTGTTTTCAACTTACCTTTGACCTTTGATGTACAACCTTCTCTCGGCTTGTCACAATATATACATTTTTTTAATATCTATATGCATATATATTTATTATTCACTTATATATTTATATATATAAATATTTATATATATATTATATATATATATATATATATATATATATATATATATATATATATATATATATATATATATATATATATATATATATATATATATATATATATATGTATATTTATATATATATATATAGATAGATAGATAGATAGATATAGATATATTCATATATATAAATATATATAACGGATTTTGAGCGAAGCGAAAAATCAATTTTTGGGTGAGATGGCCATGTCGTCCTGATGGAAGTTCCTATAGGGTAGCTTCCTAGGGTATATTACAACTACGGCGATATTCCCAGAGAATTTACCTTAAAGTACCAGAATTCTAACTCCTGGAGCGAATATCCCTTCTGAAAGGGATATCGCGACATATCAGAGGACGTATTCTTGACATGCCACATGGCAATCTGCACCCCGAACAGAGATTTCGTCTCGCAGGCGGAAATTGGCAAGAAACGAATTCGGGAAAGAAAAAGGGGGAGCCGCTCCCAAGGTTCCCTATCTCCCGTTTCGTAAGCGTGCCTGGCGCCAATCCTGGCGCCATCTGTATTCCTTGTAGCGTACACGAGGTGCTACAGATACTGTATGTAGGGAGGGGTCCTACAGCCCTTTCTTAGAAAGGCAAGGGCGGGTCCATCAGGACGACATGGCCATCTCACCCAAAAATAGATTTTTCGCTTCGCTCAAAATCCGTTTTTTGGGCTCAAGCCATGTCGTCCTGATGGAAGTATACCAGAGCATTACTGTATCTGTGAATTCTCAGAACGTGCCGTACTCCCCGGAGGTAATTTTTCCCGGTTGACTAGACCTAGAGACCTAAGATGTTACCGTTATACATCTTTTCAACTAACTATAAACCATGTTAGAGCTTCCTGCCCCCTACAGGGAAGAGTCCTACTAGACTCTTGGAAAAGTCTTGAAGAGTACATATACCTATGTATGACTACCAAGCAAGCTAATATAGTGGTCTCACCCTATATTAAGTAAAGCATAGTTTGTAAAGAACCACTGCGTCAATATGAAATATCGACCAGTTATCCGCACAATACTTGTATTGGACAAAGGTTTATATCCGCATAGGAAGAAACTAGTAAAACCGCCCTCGTCCCTTTATGGGACGGAGTCCTCCCGTTAAGGGAATCATAAACCAATGCAACATAGCTTGCATAAAGGAACAATTCTATTAGAATTATCCCAGATAAGGTACATAGAATAAATGCTCAATTATACCAATAAATTGACACAGGTGAAAGAGAAGCAAGGTTCTCAAGAACAAGTTTATTGACAGACAATAAATAGACAGGTTAACAAAAAATATATATATATATATATATATATATATATATATATATATATATATATATATATATATATATATATATATATATATATATATATATATATATATATATATATATATATAAAAAGAGGATAACCCAAAACTTTAAGCATAAGTATGATAGTAAACAGAACTTGTTTATCTGAAAGAAAAAACATCAAATGCCACTTTTTTAAGATACCGAGGTATCAAGTCATAAAAGTCTGTATTACAAATCAATCACATTAGCGTTAGAAACGCTCGGCACACATGTCTGCACTTATGCTAGGTTCACCTTTGGAAATGGAACAGTCTATATGGGCACTCGGTGCCCTCATTTAGTTTGTAGTACAGTATGTACCTACACACTCACCCTAGACTTAATCGTCCCAATTAAAGCCACTGTTCCTCGCAGAGTTAAACAGTAGGGTTAACAACGCGACCCACTTCTACCACAGATCTCTTTAGTTCCTCTACTTGCTTCGCATAGTGGCGAAAGAACACTCTGGAAGACTTCCAGCCAGTGTATGAACGGAGATGTTCAAAGTCCATACAATTAAAGAAATTTAAGGATGAGGCAACTTTCCTCGGATCGTGACCTGCGGGTGTACTGTCAAGATCCGCTCTGCGAATAAAATATGTGATTTTCGCTCTGAGTTGATTCAGAGATAAATTTGAGCCTGATGTTTCTCCCCTGAATAGTTGACCACCCTTGAAGTCTGAAGTTCTACGAAGATAGACCTTTAGGCATTCTACTGGACATAGAGATGCATCTTCTTTCAGAGGGCAGATTCTCCAGGGACCCCACCTGTTGGTGGGTAACTCATTCTTAGCGAGAAACGTAGGATCCGGAAACAGGTTCAGTTCCCCCCCATCCAGGAACTGAACACGACCTGCCTCTCTCGAGAGGGCTACGATCTCACTAACCCTGGCCCTGGACGCGAGTGCAAATAGGAAAATAACTTTTTGTGTCAAATCCTTTAACGCACATTTTTCATTGCTCAACAGAGAAGCGAAATGAAGAACTTTGTCTAAAGACCATGAAATGGGCTTTGGAGGTGCTGAAGGTCTGAGCCTAGCGCAGGCTTTCGGAACTTTATTAAAGATCTCGTTACCTAGGTCGACCTGGAAGGCATATAGAATGGGTCTCGTCAAAGCAGACTTACACACTGAAATCGTGTTAGCTGCCAACCCTTGACCATGGAGGTGGATGAAGAAAGATAAGCAGAAGTCTGTCGAAATCTCCTGCGGACTCTTTGCCTTGACAAAGGCCACCCATTTTCTCCAAGATGACTCATATTGCCTTCTAGTAGATTTGCACTTATATTCCTCTAGGAAGTCTATGCTGGATTTCGAAATCCCGAAACGCTTTCTCACCGCAAGGGAGAGAAAATCATGAGCTGCAGGGTCCGGGTTTTCTGTAATGAAGCGCAGACAGTCGACTTCTGGACTCGCTGGGTCAGAACTGGATGTGGTAGCGGCACAAACTTCAGCTGTAGTTCCAATGCCAAGGGGAACCACACGCTGTTCGGCCACTTGTGGGCCACTATTGCCGCTACCCCCTTGAAGGATCTCAGTTTGTTGAGGACCCTCAACAGAAGGCTGTGAGGGGGGAACAGATAAATCCTGGACCATCTGTTCCAGTCGAGGGACATCGCGTCCACTGCTTCCGCTAAGGGGTCCTCGTGAGGGGACACGTACAGGGGCAACTTCTTGTTGTCTTTCGTCGCAAAGAGGTCTATCTGCAGTTCTGAGACTTGATTCAGAATGAAGGAGAATGATCCTGCGTCTAAGGACCATTCCGACTCTATCGGTGTGAACCTGGATAGAGCGTCTGCTCTCACGTTGCGGACTCCTTGAAGGTGAACTGCCGACAGGTACCACTTCTTCTTTTCCGCCAATCGGAAAATGGCCAACATCACCTGGTTGAGAGGTGGTGACCTCGACCCTTGTCGATTCAAGCATCTCACAACTACCTCGCTGTCCATCACCAATCTTATGTGGATCGAGTGACGCGGGGAGACTTTCTTTAAGGTAAGGAGCACTGCCATAGCTTCTAGAATGTTTATGTGAAAGGTCCTGAATAGCTTGGACCAAGTCCCCTGGACTTTTTTCCGATGAGAGTGACCTCCCCATCCCTTCTTTGAGGCGTCTGAGCGAATCGTCATCGACGGGGGAGGTGGCTGAAGAAGAACCGACTTCTTAATATGTCTGGCTTGGAACCAAGGCCTGAGAATAGTACGTAGCCAAAGCGGCACTGGTCTTCTCAGATCTCTTCGCGCGTTTGATGCATATCTTCTCCAAACTCCGGTTGCATCCTTTAGCTGTGCTCTTAGCACTGGGTCTGTCACCGAAACAAACTGGAGAGAGCCCAGTACCCTCTCCTGTTTGCGTCTTGATATCCTTTCGGAATCTAGAAGTCTCTTGACAGAACCCGCTATCTCCTTCCTTTTCTTCGCCGGGATGGAGAAACGGTGTGACAAAAGGTCCCAGTGGATTCCCAGCCACTGGAACTTTTGAGATGGAAAAAGTCGAGACTTTTTTCTGTTGATCTTGAAGCCTAGGTACTCTAGGAACTGGATCACTTGACTGGAAGCTTGCAAGCATTCTGTCTAGGATGCTGCCCACACCAGCCAGTCGTCCAGGTAGGCTACTACCTGAATTCCCTTTAGGCGTAATTGTTTGAAGGCTGCGCTCGCATGCTTCGTGAAAATCCTTGGGGCTATGTTTAACCCGAATGGCATGGCTCTGAAGGCGTATAGTCTCCGTTGTAGCCTGAACCCTAGGTAGGGGGAGAGTCGACGGCTGATTGGGATGTGCCAATAGGCGTCTGACAAGTCTATAGAGACTGAGTATGCCCTCTTGGGCAGTAAGGTCCTTATGTGTTGCAGTGTTAGCATTTTGAATTTGCAATTCACTATGAACTTTTTGAGTGGCGACAAGTCCAGAATGACCCTGAGCTTTTCCGAGTCTTTCTTGGGAACACAAAACAGCCTCCCTTGGAATTTGATGGACTTCACCTTTCGGATCACATTTTTCTCCAACAGTACTTGAACGTACTCCTCCAGAACGGGGATGGAGTGTTGGAAAAACCGAAGGCACGGGGGTGGAGTGCTGTACCAGCTCCAGCCCAGTCCATTCTTGAGTAGGCTGTGGGCCCAGGGATCGAAGGTCCATCGATCCCAAAATTTCAGCAGTCTCCCTCCTAGCGGTATCATTTCACTTGGACTGCCGTCCTGAGGTTTTGCCTCCCTGACCACGTCCACCCCTGAATCCCCTTCCCCTTGAGGGGCGCCTAGACGAGCCTCTGGCTGCTCCTCTAGGCTTTGCTCGGAAGGAAGAAGACTGTCCTTCGAACGTTGGGGTGAATGCCGTGGACTGTGTCGACACAGCCTGGGGTACCCACTGAAAAGTGGTCGGGGTTTGTGCCACCATCTGGGGCACTGGAGGCAATGGCAATTGCAGTTGCTGTTGCTGTCTAGAGGGCTTGGCTGGCCGAGACGGTAGCCTAGTCCTCATAGTCTTCCTCTTTGGTTGAGGACCCTCATCCGGGGAAGACTTTCTTTTGATAGCCAGGCCCCACTTCTGGAGAAGGTTTCTATTCTCCACGGCGGCCTTATCAACAACTTCTTTGACCAAATCGGTAGGGAAAAGGTCTTTTCCCCAAATGTTGGAGGAGATTAATTTCCTTGGCTCGTGCCTCACCGTAGCCCCGGTGAACACGAACTCCCTACAAGCTCTCCTCGCCTTGACGAAGCCATAAAGGTCCTTCGTCACTGTGGCCAAGTGAGTCTTAGCCACCACCATAAACATTTCATGGACCTTGGGGTCACTTGCCATCGTCTCAAGAGTAGTCTGAAGAGACATTGAGGCAGCCAGTCTTTCTCTTGTCTCGAACTCTCTTCGCAAAAGAAAGTCAGACAGCTTGGGGAGGTCCTCGCCGAACTGCCGTCCGGCAATATCAGCCTCCAACTTTCCCACTGAGAACGTCAGATGGACGTCCTTCCAGTCTTTGTGGTCCATAGGCAGGGCCAGCGACAAGGGTTTACACTCCTCCAGGGAGGGGCAAGGCTTGCCGGCCTCGACTGCTTTTAGTACAGCCGCAAACCCTTTCTGTAAAAAGGGGAAGGCTCTAGCAGGAGAGGACACAAAGGAAGGGAGCTTTTTGCTCAATGCAGCTACCTTCGAGTTAGAGAAGCCCCTCTCTTTCATCGAGGATGAAAGTAGAGCTTGAGCCTTAGCATGGTCCATCACTATGACCTCCTTCGGCTCTGTCTCCTCCTTTGAAGCTGGTTCCTTTCTCAGCCGGACATAACAGTCCGGATATGATGCCTTGCTGGGCCAGAATTCCACCTCCTCTAGGGGAACTGAGCCCAGCTTATCCGAGATGACGATCTTTCCAGTCGTCATCGGCATGTGCTCAGCATACCTCCATGGGTTAGCATCTGAGCACAAGGGAAGGTCTTTCACATTGAGCCTTTTCTGGGGCCCATGCGATTCTGCAAGGCACTGCATCCGCAGTTCCATAGCAGCCGCCTTCTCCTGATTCTCCTTCTGCATTTGTTGGATCATTCTAACAATAGAAGAGAGGGCCTGTCCCAGCTCTACTGGGAGACCGGCCGATGTTGAGGGAATAGGCTCCGGAATCTGAACCGGAGTAGCCGACACCTCGTCGACCTCTTCCTCTACGACGTCCGGGGCTTGAACTTCATCCTGGCCTCCTGCCAGGAGGTCTTCTTCCAAACGCTCGTCCACGTCAGACATCCTGTCATCTAACTGGATGTCTTGCATCGCGACCGCGACTTCAGCATCCACCTGGATCTGACTTTGGGGGATCTCCTCTAAGGCATCAGCTGATGCCTTAGGGAAGATACGCCTTCATCTTCTCACTTGGAAGATAAGGTCCAGAGATGTTCTTTTGGGAGCCCCTTACCCAGGTACGAAGCTTCTCCCTTGCTATATCCCTTGATTCCGCCGTCCTAGAGGAATCAAAGGCCTCAGTAATCAGGTTAGTGCACAGAGTACATACCTGAGGGTCCCAATACTGGAGATCATCCTTGGAGACAGCGCATGCTGCGTGTCTCCTACAAAACTCATGTCCGCAGAGGTTCTTGCTGCGGACGTTGCAGAAAACATTTCCGCACTTCGGAGGGTCCACCTGTAAAGAGAATAAATTTCCATGAGTATCAAGTGAACTATGTATCACTGGATATGCATAGTATAGCATAACAATTCAGAAAGGAAAGACACACACTTGTGTTTCCCTCACAACCCATTGTTGTAGCCTTCCAGATAATAAAATCAAATGGTTAATCTCTTCTAGAGTAACCAATGCAAAGTTTCCAGAGGAAACAGGTGAAGCTCACACCTAAGCAATGATTTTAAAATCCTGGATAATAGACAGGAAAGAACTCACTTTCCTATTTGTAGGGCAACAGCAAAGGACTGTGCAAGAAAACACAAAAGTGTTAGAACACACAGTGCTGTACCAAAACCCATACTATAGTTTTCTTCTTACTGTATATGTTATACTGAAGAATACTAGTACAGTATAGGAGGATACGTGCCGGCCGGCACTTGCCGGCCGGCACTTGCCGGCCGGCACACACCATAACTAGCTTTAAAGTATACTACTTAACAGCTATAAGGCGGCAGAACGCTGGTTCAAATGCATGTTGCTGCCGGACGGCAACAGCCAATGTCGGCCGGCAATGACTGCCGGCCGGCAACTACACAAGGTAGTACCCGGCTGCCGGACACACTCTTGGTGACCGGCAGACCAGGGCTGACATTAGCCGGCCGGCAAAGGTACAGGACCGATGCCAGCCTGCAGCAAAAGAACCAGAGGACTACAACCGCCCGGCTGCCGGCCTCATAGGCCGGCAGCCGGGTCGGGTACAGCACTA
>NC_090728.1:3669798-3674798 GCF_036898095.1 Palaemon carinicauda
AGCCTGAATTAGTTTCTCCCCTTCCTTATATGCACTCTTTCGGTTGCCGGGCTTGGAGGTTGTGTACACTCTTATCCCGGCATCCATTCTATTTTTCTTCTAGTGCTGTACCTGACCCGGCTGCCGGCCTATGAGGCCGGCAGCCGGGCAGGTGTAGTCCTCTGGTTCTTTTGCTGCCGGCTGGCATCGGTCTTGTACCTTTGCCGGCCGGCTTATGTCAGCCCTTGTCTGCCGGTCACCAAGAGTGTGGCCGGCAGCTGGGTACTACCTTGTGTAGTTGCTGGCCGGCAGCCATTGTCGGCCAACATTGGCTGTTACCGGCCGGCAGTTGCTGCCGACCGGCACATGCATTTGAACCAGAGTGCTGCCGCCTTATAGCTGTTAAGTAGTATACTTTAAAGCTAGTTATGGTGTGTGCCGGCCGGCACGCATCCTCCTATACTGTACTAGTATTCTTCAGTATAACATATACAGTAAGAAGAAAACTATGGTAAGGGTTTTGGTACAGCACTGTGTCTTCTAACACTATTGTGTTTTCTCGCACATCCCTTTGCTGTTGCCCTACAGATAGGAAAGTGAGTTCTTTCCTGTCTATTATCCAGGATTTTAAAATCATTGCTTAGGTGTGAGCTCCACCTGTTTCCTCTGGAAACCTTGCATTGGTTACTCTAGAAGAGATAAACCAGTTTGATTTTATTATCTGGAAGGCTGCAACAATGGGTTGTGAGGGAAACACAAGTGTGTGTCTTTCCTTTATGAATTGTTATGCTATACTATGCATATCCAGTGATACATAGTTCACTTGATACTCATGGAAATTTCTTCTCTTTACAGGAGGACCCTCCGAAGTGCGGAAATGTTTTCTGCAACGTCCGCAGCAAGAACCTCTGCGGACATGAGTGTTGTAGGAGACACGCAGCATGCGCTGTCTCCAAGGATGATCTCCAGTATTGGGACCCTCAGGTATGTACTGTATGCACTAACCTGATTACTGAGGCTTTTGATTCCCCTAGAACGGCGGAATCAAGGGATATAGCAAGGGAGAAGCTTCGTACCTGGGTAAGGGGCTTCCAAAAGAACACCTCTGGCCCTTATCTTCCAAGTGAGAAGATGAGGGCGTATCTTTTTCCCAAGGCATCAGCTGATGCAGTGATTCCCCAGCCTCAAGAGGAGATCCCCCAAGATCAAGTCCAGGTGGACGTGGAAGTCGCAGTCGCGATGCAAGACATCCAGTTAGATGACAGGATGTCTGACCTGGACGAGCGTTTGGAACAAGACCTCCTGGCAGAAGGTCAGGATGAAGTTCAAACCCCGGATGTCGTAGAGGATGAGGTCGACGAGGTGTCGGCTACTCCGGTTCAGATTCCGGAGCCTATTCCCTCAACATCGGCCGGTCTCCCAGTAGAACTGGGACAGGCCCTCTCTTCGATTGTTGGAATGATCCAACAAATGCAGAAGGAGAATCAGGAGAAGGCGGCTGCTATGGAACTGCGTATGCAGTCCCTGGCAGAATCACATGGGCCCCGGAAAAGGCTCAATGTGAAAGACCTTCCCTTATGCTCAGATGCTAACCCATGGAGGTATGCTGAGCACATGCCGATGACGACTGGAAAGATCGTCATCTCGGATAAGCTGGGTTCAGTTCCCCTAGAGGAGGTGGAATTCTGGCCCAGCAAGGCATCATATCCGGACTGCTATGTCCGGCTGAGAAAAGAACCAGCTTCAAGGGAGGAGACAGAGCCGAAGGAGGTTATAATTATGGACCACGCTAAGGCTCAAGCCCTACTTTCATCCTCGATGAAAGAGAGGGGCTTCTCTAACTCGAAGGTAGCTGCATTGAGCAAGAAGCTCCCTTCTTTTGTGTCCTCTCCTGCTAGAGCCTTCCCCTTTTTACAGAAAGGGTTTGCGGCTGTCCTAAAGGCATTCGAGGCCGGCAAGCCTTGCCCCTCCCTGGAGGAGTGTAAACCCTTGTCGCTGGCCCTGCCTATGGACCACAAAGACTGGAAGGATGTCCATCTGACGTTCTCAGTGGGAAAGTTGGAGGCTGATATTGCCGGACGGCAATTCGGCGAGGACCTCCCCAAGCTGTCCGACTCTCTTTTACGAAGAGAGTTCGAGACAAAAGAAAGACTGGCTGCCTCAATGTCTCATCAGACTACTCTTGAGACGATGGCAAGTGACCCCAAGGTCCATGAAATGTTCATGGTGGTGGCTAAGTCTCACCTAGCCACAGTGACGAAGGACCTTTATAGCTTCGTCAAGGCAAGGAGAGCTTGCAGGGAGTTCGTGTTCACCGGGGCTACGGTGAGACACGAGCCAAGGAAGTTAATCTCCTCCAACATTTGGGGAAAAGACCTTTTCCCTACCGATGTGGTCAAAGAAGTTGTTGATGAGGCCACCTTGGAGAATAGAAACCTTCTCCAGAAGTGGGGCCTGGCTATCATAAGAAATCTTCCCCGGATGAGGGTCCTCAACCAAAGAGGAAGAATATGAGGACTAGGCTACCGTCTCGGCCAGCCAAGCCTTTTAGACAGCAACAGCAACTGCAATTGCCATTGCCTCCAGTGCCCCAGATGGTGGCACAAACCCCGACCACTTTTCAGTGGGTACCCCAGGCTGTGCCAGGTCAGTCCACCGCATTCACCCCAACGTTCGAAGGACAGTCTTCTTCCTTTCGTGCAAAACCTAGAGGAGCAGCCAGAGGCTCGTCTAGGCGCCCCTCAAGGGGAAGGGGATTCAGAGGTGGTCGTGGTCAGGGAGGCACGACCTCAGGACGGCAGTCCAAGTGAAACGATACCGGTAGGAAGGAGACTGATGAAATTTTGGGATCGCTGGACCTTCGATCCCTGGGCCCAAAGCCTACTCAAGAATGGACTGGGCTGGAGCTGGTACAGCACTCCACCCCCGTGCGTTCGGTTTTTCCAACACTCCACCCCCGTTCTGGAGGAGTACGTTCAAGAACTGTTGGATAAAAAGGTGATCCGAAAGGTGAAGTCCATCAAATTCCAATGGAGGCTGTTTTGTGTTCCCAAGAAAAGCTCAGAGTCATTCTGGACTTGTCGCCACTCAACAAGTTCATAGTGAAATGCAAATTCGAGATGCTAACACTGCAACACATAAGGACCTTACTGCCCATGAGGGCATACTCAGTCTCTATAGACTTGTCAGACGCCTATTGGCACATTCCAATCAGCCGTCGACTCTCCCCCTACCTAGGGTTCAGGCTACAACGGAGACTATACGCCTTCAGAGCCATGCTATTCGGGCTAAACATAGCCCCAAGGATTTTCACGAAGCTTGCGAGCGCAGCTCTCAAACAATTACGCCTAAAGGGAATTCAGGTAGTAGCCTACCTGGACGACTGGCTGGTGTGGGCAGCATCCGAGACCGAATGCTTGCAAGCTTCCAGTCAGGTGATCCAGTTCCTAGAGTACCTAGGCTTCAAGATCAACAGAAAAAAGTCTCGACTTTCTCCATCCCAAAAGTTCCAGTGGCTGGGAATCCACTGGGACCTTTTGTCACACAGTTTCTCCATCCCGACGAAGAAAAGGAAGGAGATAGCGGGCTCTGTCAAGAGACTTCTAGATTCCGAAAGGATATCAAGACGCGAACAGGAGAGGGTACTAGGCTCTCTCCAGTTTGCTTCAGTGACAGACCCAGTGCTAAGAGCACAGCTAAAGGATGCAACCGGAGTTTGGAGAAGGTATGCATCAAACGCGCGAAGAGATCTGAGAAGACCAGTGCCGCCTCGGCTACGTACTCTTCTCAGGCCTTGGTCCCAAGCCAGACATCTAAAGAAGTCGGTTCTTCTTCAGCCACCTCCCCCGTCGATGACGATTCACTCAGACGCCTCAAAGGAGGGATGGGGAGGTCACTCTCATCGGAAAAAAGTCCAGGGGACTTGGTCCAAGCTATTCAGGACCTTTCATATAAACTTTCTAGAAGCTATGGCAGTGCTCCATACCTTAAAGAAAGTCTCCCCGCGTCACTCGATCCACATAAGATTGGTGATGGACAGCGAGGTGGTTGTGAGATGCTTGAATCGACAAGGGTCGAGGTCACCACCTCTCAACCAGGTGATGTTAGCCATTTTTCGATTGGCGGAAAAGAAGAAGTGGTACCTGTCGGCAGTTCACATTCAAGGAGTCCGCAATGTGACAGCAGACGCTCTATCCAGGTTCACACCGATAGAGTCGGAATGGTCCTTAGACGCAGGATCATTCTCCTTCATTCTGAATCAAGTCCCAGAACTGCAGATAGACCTCTTTGCGACGAAAGACAATAAGAAGTTGCCCCTGTACGTGTCCCCGTACGAGGACCCATTAGCGGAAGCAGTGGACGCGATGTCCCTCGACTGGAACAGATGGTCCAGGATTTATCTGTTCCCTCCTCACAACCTTTTGTTGAGGGTCCTCAACAAACTGAGATCCTTCAAGGGGGTAGCGGCAATAGTGGCCCACAAGTGGCCGAACAGTATGTGGTTCCCCTTGGCGTTGGAACTACAGATGAAGTTTGTGCCGCTACCACATCCAGTTTTGACCCAGCGAGTCCAGAAGTCGACTGTCTGCACTTCATTACAGAAAACCCGGACCCTGCAGCTCATGATATTCTCGCCCTTGCGGTGAGAAAGCGTTTCGGGATTTCGAAAGCCAGCATAGACTTCCTAGAGGAATATAAGTGCAAATCGACTAGAAGGCAATATGAGTCATCTTGGAGAAAATGGGTGGCCTTTGTAAAGGCAAAGAATCCGCAGGAGATCTCAACAGACTTCTGCTTATCTTTCTTCATCCACCTCCATGGCCAAGGGTTGGCAGCTAACACGATTTCAGTGTGTAAATCTGCTTTGATGAGACCCATTCTATATGCCTTCCAGATCGACCTAGGTAACGAGATCTTTAATAAAGTTCCGAAAGCCTGCGCTAGGCTCAGACCTTCAGCACCTCCAAAGCCCATCTCATGGTCTTTAGACAAAGTTCTTCATTTCGCCTCCCTGTTGAGCA
>NC_090728.1:3682298-3697298 GCF_036898095.1 Palaemon carinicauda
TAAATTGGTGCCAGGAAGCTAATCGCAAACAAACACACACACACACACACACAAACGTAATAATGGCAAATGTAATAATGGCCTGAAGTTCCAATGTTGCTAGTTTTAACACCGTGCCATCGGTGATTGCAGGATCCAAGCAATTAACAGACATGTGCGTGACATCATTTATCCCACAGCGTAAATCAATGAGATTAAATCACTAATAAACATAACAGACCCCTTTTAATCCTCTTAATGCACCTTTGCTTTGAAGGTGTGAAGGCTGTAAAAATATTTCAACTGTTATTCGTGCCAAAAATCTCTTCTACTTTAACCTCGTAACATTTAAAAGTCTTTCCATAACATGACACATAAGCAGTGAACTCAATCCCGATGTAAAATATCATTCCTTATACCATGGGAAATTTATTGCATTTAAAGGTTATTGTTTCCTCAAAGTGTGGAATGGACATCTAAGGTAAGTGCCACATTCCCAAAGAATTAAAGATTCTGAACATAATACAGTACCACTTAACTGTCTATTGATGAATAATACACGAACGCTACAATACACTAAATGACACTGATACTGTATTGAAACTATCAGTCTTGGGGTCTGCCCAATAAAACTGGGCAGAAAAAAAGAAGGAATAAATGTTAACTATACTAAAAAATAGACTTCATAGTAATGACGATTATAGCAAAAGGAAAATGTTTATATTCAAAGTGAAAATAAGGCTGATCCAAATAGTGCATTGTAGGAAGTCCCCTTACACAAGTCAAAATGACAGAGTCGACACAGTATGTAATGAAAAGTGACCTCTAGGTTAGCAGCTTTTTTTTTTTTTTTTTTTTTTTTTTTGTAAACTATCATAATAAATTTTCTACTTGATACGTAGCTTTCCAGTGCACTTGGATACTATTTCCAGTGTAGAAACATCGAGGGGCTTAAGTACTCCTTCAGTATGTTCACGAGACTTCATTTTTAACAGAAGACCTTCATTACGAAATATTATCTTTCACGCTAACCTCCGTCTTTAGATCGACATTTATCTCATCGCGCAGAAGGGAGATATTCGCAGGTTAGGTTCAGTCCTATTCCCAATATTTCATAAAAATTAAATGCAGGTTTTAGTTTTATCTGGAATGATGAATGTGTGGAAATCTGTATGGATACCAATACGAACTGCAACCATTCCTTTTCCACAGAATTGATAATGCTTAACTTTTGGTGGAGATCAAATAGGAAAATTCATAAGCTCCTAAACCTAAAGGATTTTAACATCAGTTACAATGATTGTACAGTTTATAAGTGGCCTGTTCTTCTGTTATAAAAGCAAAACAAACAATAACAACATTTCTATTATTCATGGCATTTATCTATGAAAAAAAGGGTGGCATTTTGCCATGTCTCCCGCCAGAGAGAATATTTTCTTTCTCAGACCAAAGAAAGGAGATACACGAAAATGATTAGGTTATTAAGGTGGTCTTAAGGAGAAGAAGGAACCCTTATAAGAACAAAATGATAAAGTGTCATTCACGGAGAGTAGTATTCTTGCCAAGGATAGTAAGAAATATGAAAAGTGAAGGATAAAAGTCTCTTCAAATTGTCTATTCAGTGGTTTGCAATAAGCCTGTGGCTTATAATGTGAGAATATTGAAAATCTATTTGATAAACGTCGCGGGAATATGGTGACGTATCAAAATAGGTAGTAACTGTCTTGGGAAATATATTTTATGACTTTTTTCCCTCCTTTTCATTGCACGACTAAAGTAATGGTTGAGGATATCATAGATATTCCAAGACACAGAAAACACGGCAAATCAGGGTAAAACTAGGAAAAAGGGAGCTTGATCATTAACATAAATGTTGGTTCAACAGAAGAAAGGCGGGTGATTTTTCGTCTAGAAAAGGAATATAAACCATAAAAAGATTTGGAAAGCCATGTTGAATAGGAAGAGAGATTTTGTGTATAGATTTAAATGATTAATGATGGTGAGAAAAAATTTAAATCTTATGAATCTTCCTTGAGTTTTACAAAGAAAATTTAATTATAAAATGTAGAAAAAACGCGAATGACACTAATGTTTTATGATTATTATATAAGAATAATATAGAATGATTTTCCTCTGAATCTTTTTATGGTGTCAATAATATCACGCTAAAAATCATACATCAACGAAACTTGTTTTAACTAAAAAAAAAAATACTCGTGTAATATGTTGGAGTGAAAAAAAAATTAATTCATCAGGATCTATCCCGAATAAAACTCTTTTATTATTATTATTATTATTATTATTATTATTATTATTATTATTATTATTATTATTATTATTATTATTATTATTGGGAAGCTACAACTTTAGTGGAAAAAGCAGGATCCTGTAAGCCCAAGGGCTACAATATGGAAAGTAGCCTAGTGAGGAAAGAAAGTAACGAAAAAATAGAATTGTGTACCTAGTTATGTACCTTCATCAAAAGAAAAATTTACCACCAAACTAATACAATATAGTAGTTAACCCCTTGAAATAAGTAATTTTTTTTTTCATTTATCTTAGTACAGTCAGGTGGTTGAAGAAGAAGATCGTGTAAACTGTAAAGAATAGGCCAGGCTCTTCCCTGTAGATTAAGGCAAACGGAAAATGAGTCGTAACCAGTGAAGGATCCAAGGCAGTATACTATCTGGCCAGTTAAAGACAACAATTACTCTATAGCGGTAGTATCTCAAAGGGTGGGTGGTGCCTTCGCGAACTTAATACCATAAAAGATGTTGAAGTCAATATAGATTAGAACGCACACAAATACAAACTTACATGCACACACACTCACAAGCACACACACACACACACACACACAATATATATATATATATATATATATATATATATATATATATATATATATATATATATATATATATATATGTGTGTGTGTGTGTGTGTGTGTGTGTGTGTGTGTGTGTGTGTGTAGTAAGTAAGTAGTAGGTTGGCCAAAGCACCAACCATCTGTTTAGATACTACATTATCATTATTATCATTACTAGCCAAGCTACAACCTTAGTTGGAGAAGCAAGATGATATAGATCACAGAGCACCAAGCAGGGAAAAATAGCCCCGTGATGGAAAGAAACAAGAAAATTAATACACAATATAAGAAACAATAACAAATTTAAATAGAATATTTGAAATAAACATTAACGACATAAAAGCAAATCATTACTGGCAAGATATTACTACTTTGGATCCTTCCCTGATTACAGATAATTTTCACTTTTCCTACACATACACCTAATAGCCTCCCTTTCTTATTGTTTACACATTCTCCTCTTTCCTGATACCCTGTCAACAGAAAAAATTACCTAATAATTCTTCATCACTCATAGGGGTTATTAATATTTCATTGTAATTATCAGTAGCTACTTTACACTTGGTAGAAGAGACCAATATGAGAAGCATAGAGTTGGCTTGCGGAAGGTTACCCTCAGGCACAATATACTTTCTGTTTCCCTATTCCATTTCCTTACTGGGCTATTTTCCCTATCGGAGCCCATTGACCTTATAGCATCCTATTTTCAGTAGGATTTAGCTTAGCAAATATATATATATATATATATATATATATATATATATATATATATATATATATATATATATATATATATATACTTTTGTGAGTGGAGATTCTTTAACGTTTTGAAAGGGTTTATGTATCGCCATGATCACAAAAGCTGCGCCAATCAATGCCACCTATACTAGATTGGTTGGCTGTGAGCGTACAGAAAAAAACAGTCTCTCACCATCAACATTCTACAACTGGTTGACGTATTAATGAAAACTGGCCAAACCCCGGACATTAATACGTCTGAAGCCTTTATCCTGCAGTGGACTATAAATGGCTGCAATATATATATATATATATATATATATATATATATATATATATATATATATATATATATATATATATATATATATATATATATATATATGTCCCATGTTAACGGATAATGAGGCATCGGAATATGGGGTTTTTTCACTTTATTATAAATATGTGCGTGATTACACTTTACACAGCCAGATATTCTTCAGGCGAGTACCCTTTTGTTCTAATGATCGCTCCAGTGGTACTGCTTACCTCTCGGTCAAGTAAATGCAATGTTGGTTTGTCAATATGCTGAATTGTTAAATTTTGTGGCTATCTCCACTGTGATGGAAATATACTCTCACCAATAGGCTTACAACATGTCACCTGTTAGACTTAGCACACCTCACCTGTAACAGAGTTCAGTGATCGCACAAAACAATTTATGAGAGTCATAGTACTCTTCAAAACGTCATAAATCTCACTTTATAAAACACATAGTTCTACCTATTTTTCATACAATGATTAGGACATTACTCCCCCGCCCCATGTTCCTTACTCTCGGAGGTGGTGCGCACTCGACCTCTCTAGTTTATGATATATGGAGGACACTCCGACCCGGAATAGGGCATGGCATGTACTAGACAGATATGCAACATAATATATATACATAGAAATCACCCATAGAAAACAAACATATTCCACAAAAAAAAAAAGAAAGAAAAAAATTAAATATTGCATGTAATAATGTGCACAATATAATATGAAATAATTTAACTCATATTTTTTTTATGACTTCTGCAACTATAATACAAAATACTCGAAGTGGAAAAAAAATCATATTAACATCGGCATTATGCAGCCTCATCAATAACCTTCCTCTGGTTACGGTAATACGGGGCTTTTGGGCGGGATAGGTGTAGGAATACACATTCCTTCATCCATCGATTTTACTTGTCAGGGTTTACGACAGAATTTTGCAACACAACATGCCACTCCGTTTCGCCACTTTTAAAATCAATGCTACACTTGCACTTGTAACTATCAATCGGTGGCCACTAGCGTTTTTCCTGAGAAAATCATTCAGCTTTCTGCCCTTCTCTTAGTATATGGTATCCACACCTAAACCTTCTCTAACTCTGTCTTTCCTCGAGGATGAACTATAATACCGTAGCCACTTTCCCTACAGGAATCGCCATGGCCCCAGCCACCACGATCACACCTGACCTATTTAACCTCTCTCAGTTTGTTTTTAGGTTCAATCAGCAGTGTCATACGAATTGCTACACTCAACAAAATTGCTAAAAACTTATCTTCTACATTCAGGAACTACAAAAGAACACATTGTTATCATCAGGTTTACTTAGAGCACGTCAAAAGAAGAGATGAGGTCTGTTCAAACGACAACTACAGCCCAAAAAAAAAAATAATAATAATAATAATAATCCTACTCATCAACTAAAGGAATGCCTTGTATGCAGGAATAAAGAGGTATACTCGGGTTGACACTTTTGAAAACTACCTCTTGCGGAACCACATGTATGTGTGCCTGATGATGCTCAAACACTGTGTCATTAATAATGCTTTATATCACTACTGTGTTAGATTTAACTATCTTTACTCGGTTCGGAACCCAAATAAACTGGCACTGGTTTGTGTTTCCATAAATACTTTTACCGGTGCGGTTTTGAACCGACCATCATACTTTGAGCTGTGTTTTTCATTAGCTTTTTTCAAAACCCTTTTAGTGGTGTTCATAACTCTCCCTAAGAGATTTAGTAAATAGACATAATATTGCTTAGTTGAATAATTTGGCAATTGTTGCAAATTAATCAGGACCGTATATGGTAGCACAGAATCCTGTCCATACACTAAAAAGAAAAGTGTGTCCCTGGGCAAGGCATTATATTCAATGTTCAAAGATAGCTCCACTGTAGGAAGCTTGGCGTGCCAATGAAGGGGGCCAGCAGCTACTAAATAGCGTAAAATTTGCACCACTTCCCTATTATGCGATTCCACTAAGTCATTAGCTGAAGGCCTATATGCGATCACTAAAAAGTGTTCAATTTTCATTAAGTCTGTGACCATTTGCACCACTTTATTTATAAACTCGAGACCATTATCACTTAGCAAAATTTTCGGGTAATCAAACCTAGTAATGAATGAGCATAACGCCTTAGGTAATGAATTAGCTGATTTATCAAACAGTGTGTAAGTATGAGTATAACGAGTAAATGCATCCGCAAATACACATATATACTTATGTTGTGTTATTCCAGTAGGAAATGGCCCTACCACATCCATAAACAACCTATAATATTTAATAGGAATGACAGGCCACTTTCTGGTATCTTGTACAGTGTTTTTATGTTCTTTGAAACAGTTGCAAGCATGAAAACATTCTATATAATTTCCTATAGATTTTAAAATTATTCCTAACTATTGTTCCTTAATGTTCTATCAATCCCTAAAGGCCCTGCATATGGACTTCCATGTACAATGTGGATGGCTCGATTGATTATGGAGGGAGGAAGTACTATCCATGAGCAAAATTTTATCATTCTCTATAAAAACATTTTCACCAGGCACATTCAGAAATAATGGATAACTCTGATTTCCTTTTAATCGCTGCTCACACTCTTTCCTTCCATTCCTCTTCTTTTTTTTGTCCCTCCTGGACGCCCTTTATGTCCCAACCACCAAAGTCTTCCCACCTGTATCATCAGTGGATTCATTCCGGACACCCCTGGTCATGTCCTCGGTATCTCACACGCATATACATTCACTCTCTCTCTCTCTCTCTCTCTCTCTCTCTCTCTCTCTCTCTCTCTCTCTCTCTCTCCTGCATATGAATCTTATTTTCTGATTACTCCTCGCATGAATTCACATCCCGTTTTCTATTTTGATGATGGCCGTCAATATTTTGATTTCGTTCCTCGTTCCTGTTTTGCGCCCGAGTTGCAACTCCTATTACTGCACCTCTAGAGAGGTCATCAGCTACCTTGTTAGCGTTACCTTCTATGTGGTTAAACCCTTTTATGTTAAACTCTAACAATCTTTCTATCCATCTCGCTTATCAAGACTTCAAGTCTCCTTTGCAGAATAAATTTTGTAAGGGGCGATGATCATTCTGCAACTCGATCGGTGGACCTAATAAGAACTGATGCCTCTTTAGAAGCCAAAGAATAGCCAATGGGTCTCGATCGAATGTACTATAATTCTTTTCTGCCCCTTTTAATGCCATGGAAGCAAAACAGATGGGTCGCTCTCTACCGTTATCATCTCGTTGAGAAATTACGCCACCAATAGCTATGCTACTCACATCTGTTGCCACTAAATACAGGCAATAAAATATAGAATATGCTAGTAAGTCATTGCTAGTTAAGACAGATTTCAAATGGTTAAAGGCCCTCTCTTCTTCCACTTCCCAATTTATTACTTTCTGTTGTTTCTTTAAAGCATCTAAGGGTCTTGTTATCTCTCCAAAACCTTTTATAAATTTACTGTAATACCCCACGAGCCCAAGAAACCCAGCTATTTCCTTAGGGGTACATGGCCTGGGGATATCTCTAATAGCTTCTTCCTTACTGGGGCAGTGTTAGATACCTTTTGGGGTTATCATATGACCTAAAAATTCGACCTGTTTATAGAAAAAATTGGCCTCTGACAAATTCGTTTTCATACCATTACATTGCAATGCTTCTAAAACTTTACGAATATGGTTTTCCCTGTATTTATGATATCGTCTAAATAAACAAGGACATTTGGCCACTTAAGAGAGACAAAACTGTCATCATTACTCCAGAAAAACTATTTGGAGCACTTTTCATACATAAAGAAAGAAAATTAAACGGAATTAGTTGATCGTTGGCTATAAATGCCGTTTTACATTTATTGTCTTCCTGATTGAGTATTTGATAATCCTGATCCTAAATCGATAGTTGTAAAATATTAAATATTCCATACCTTCACAAGTAATTTTTCAATCGAAGGCAATGGAAATGCATTATCTTTAGTGACTGCATTCAACTTCCTATAATCAACACACAATCTTACCGAGCCATCCATTTCCCTAACAGCTACAATTGGAGAAGCCCAAGGGATATTCATTCTCCTCAATAATCCCTTGTTCCTTTAATTTACTAGTTTCCCTTTCTATCTCTCTCTGGAAATGAATGGGTACCTTATAAGGCCTTGACCTAATCGGCTCCGCCTGCCCAGTTTCAGTGCTAAAGGAAAATCGATCAATCCTCCCGGGTGACTCGTCTCCAATTACAATTACATCTGAATAACTACCAACAATGTTACTAACTCCAGGTTGATATTCTCGTGGACATAGTTTTCACGCTTATATAGTCAAGTTCTGATTGCGTTTGTCTGTGCGGGCTGGAGTTGTTGCTCCTAAGATCTCATTATTAGCAATTTAACATAACTCCAATTTACACACAGAATCACTTCATAACACAACTCTTTTATTTGACAAATTAATTATTGTAATGTCTGGTCTTTTCTCTTTTATTTTTGACAAGCCCTCTAAGACTACATGTGCCCATCTGTCATGGGGTTCAACTACGACCTTGATTCCCTTCAGGAGAGGCTAACATGGGGTCAAATATATGATCGTAAGTCTCTGGGGAGGCAATACTTCTCCTCTTTCAGGTACAGTTGTTACCTTACTTATTTGTCTCTCCTTTCCAGCACAAGCATATACTCTGTCATGACTTTGTATCGGCAAAATACACCCTCCTTCTTTTACTGTTATTCTATCTTTTTCCCCGTAAATGTATATTTGATTACTCATTATAAAATCCAAACCAAGTATAACCTCGATTCTTGGAATTACCAAGGTGGGCAAGACAAAAAAATCCAGTTTTAATTTCCCAGATCTCACCTTAAAGTTGAGGATCGTTTTATGCCTTGCCTGTAGTTTACTTCCTCCAGGTATGTCAAGGAGGATAGATGCCATTGACTGTAGTGGGTTTGATGAGATTCCTTGTTCAAGAGCAAAACGCTGGCTCTTATGTCGATCAGAGCTCGAACGGACTTAACTGGTAGGTCAATCATGACTGCTAAAATTCAAAGCAGCCTATTAGGATATATAGGGCACATGTCAACGACTCGCTTGCAATCTAGCATCCCCCTGCTCCCGTCCCCACTCTCCGCTCGACTGCTTCTGTTGTTATGCGGGGGTGTATTGGTCTCCCTCGTCTCCCCCTTCCTCTGTTTCGTTCTCCTCGGATGATGGGCAGGGGGTGGTGTGCTTGTGCTACAGCCCGCCCGCCCTCAGCGTTTTTTACTGGGTACTCTCGAGATAGATGACCATAGGCTTGACAAGTGTAACCGCTGTTCGGTCCTTAGGTGGCGCACTCCACTTGTTGATGTTCCTCTTCCCCACACTGCCAACATCTGAAGACACTTTTCACCTGCTGATTTCGTTCTCCACTCTCCCAGTTTAGGTGTTGATGAGTGGCTGTCATGGCTGCCACCTTTCCAGCATCAGGGCAGTTATTCTCCGTCATTATAACTTCTGGCAAACTGTCTAGAATATTTAGTATCGCCATCACTATGTCTGTTAACGATCGATTATCATCGAAAAAATAACCACATAAATATGGCTCTACTAATCTGCAAATATGTTTATGGGCAATTGCTTTTTTGTCACCTTCTGGGAGATTGCCACTCTGTGTAGCAAACGAATCACAGTCTTGAAAAACTGAGATATGGCTCACTCCCTTGAATTTTGGGTTTGTAATTTTCTATCATGACACCTTTTCTCACATCGGGTAAGTCGTATTTTTCAATTAAACGTTTTTTTACCGTATAACTTCTTAAACTGTCTTGTGGTCAACACCTTACCTCTATTGCCGGAGCATCTTTAAGTAATCTATTTGCTTGAGTTGCTTTTTCTCTTTCTGACCACCCATACTGGCAACTTCCAAGTCTGTCAGAAACACTTCAAACGATTGAAAACCTTCGTTAGGCTGTTGATCATCAAAGCCAAACATTGGCCTGGAGTTCTGGCAATTCTTGAACTACAACATTTTGAGTATCTTCACTCGGCTGTGCATGTGTGCTTTCACTTGTGTGCATTTGAACTTCGTTTATGTACGCCAGATATGCTATGGTTGCGTGCCTTTTCGTTTCTCTTTCAACTAATAATGTTTATTAACTCGTTTAGGTTATCTAACATATTTTCATTGCCCTGCATTCATTGCTCTTGTTTATATTCTTAAATATCACTATAACCAACTGCTCCTTCGTTTTCATATCCTGCAGCAGCAATGTGTTATGTTAGTACATGTATATCAAGGCATTTTGAAATTTTATTTTACTGGCTTAAAGAACATCTGCCCTCATAGCATACAAAAACAGACGTATTCTTTCACCTGACACTAATTATGTCCCATGTCAATGGATAATGAGACATCGGAACAAGTACCTTCTTGTTCTAAAGATCACTCGAGAGGTACTGCTTACCCCTCGGCAAGTTAAATGCAATGTTGTTCTGTCAATATGTTCAATTGTTAGATTTTTTGGAATTCCCCACTACGATGGAAATACACTCTCATCAATAGGCTTAAAACACATCACCTATCAGACTTAGCACATGTCACTTATATAAGAGTTCACTGATCGCATACAACAATTTATGACAGTCATAACACTCTTGAAAAGATCATTCATCTCACTGTATAAAACACATACTTCTAAATATTTTTCATAAAAGGATTAGGGCATATATATACATACATATATGTATATATATATATATATATATATATATATATATATATATATACGTATATATATATATATATATATATATTTATATATACATATATATATATATATATATATATATATATATATATATTTATAAAAATAAATAAATATATATATATATATATATATATATATATATATATGTATATATATATATATATATATATGTATATTTTATATATATATACATATATATATATTATATATATACATATATATATATATATATATATATATATAAAATCTATATATATATATATATATATATATATATAAATATATATATATATATATATATATATATATAAATATATATATATATATATATATATATATATATATATATATATATATATATAGAGAGAGAGAGATTTTATATATATATATATATATATATATATATATATATATATATATATGTATATATATATATAAATATATATATATATATATATATATATATATATATATATATATATATATATATATATATATATATATATATGTATATATATATATATATATATATATATATATTTGGTGTGCAGCAGGGTCCAAAAAACATCAGTTAAAAGGCCATAATTTATTTAGAGACGTTTCGAACATTGCAATGTTCATTATCAATCTGTAAAAGATAATATAAAATTCTAAAAATTTGTACAATAATTTAAAACAAAATAGTAAAAGAGTATTAAAACATTATTGATTTTATAACGGAAAATCGTAAAAAAACTAAAACAGTAAAACAAAAGAGAACCAGTACTCACCAGACCATCCATAGGAAAAGGTGAAGAACGAATGAGTAAAAATTGTTACCCACCTACGACTTCAGTTATGCTAAGAAAAGAGGAGAGGCAGAGATATTAGAGTTTAAAGAAGGAACAAGCCGTTTGATATATAATGACTCAAGGGTAGTTAGAAATTCGCTTTGTTTTGTCCCACCAATAATTTTAAAGTGTTTTTTGTTTACTTGTATTTTGCACATGGCGGCATGATTCCTTATATTCGAAAATTCTGGGTTACCAAGTCTCTGACCAGTTCTAAAGCTGTATCCCATATGGCTACAGTATCTCACCTGCAACAACCTTCGGCAAGATCCAACATAGATACCGGGACATCCCGGGCACTTGAATTTATAAATTATGTTGGACCTCATGAAGGTCTGCAGTTTGTCTTTGTAGCCAAAAAATACATTACTTTTGAGTGGATTGATTGGGATTAGTTTGATGTTGAGGCAGCCGAACTCTTTTTCTATTATTTTCTTAAGTTTGATGGAAAACTTGTTGTCAGATAAGTAAGGAATTGTAGCGAAAATATTTTTCTTTTTGACATTATACGATGGTAATGTAGTGGAGAAATGTCGTAAAAGGAGCTTGTTTATAACCTTATGTTGGATCTTGCCGAAGGTTGTTGCAGGTGAGATACTGTAGCCATATGGGATACAGCTTTAGAACTGGTCAGAGACTTGGTAACCCAGAATTTTCGAATATAAGGAATCATGCCGCCATGTGCAAAATACAAGTAAACAAAAAACACTTTAAAATTATTGGTGGGACAAAACAAAGCGAATTTCTAACTACCCTTGAGTCATTATATATCAAACGGCTTGTTCCTTCTTTAAACTCTAATATCTCTGCCTCTCCTCTTTTCTTAGCATAACTGAAGTCGTAGGTGGGTAACAATTTTTACTCATTCGTTCTTCACCTTTTCCTATGGATGGTCTGGTGAGCACTGGTTCTCTTTTGTTTTACTGTTTTAGTTTTTTTACGATTTTCCGTTATAAAATCAATAATGTTTTAATACTCTTTTACTATTTTGTTTTAAATTATTGTACAAATTTTAAGAATTTTATATTATCTTTTACAGATTGATAATGAACATTGCAATGTTCGAAACGTCTCTAAATAAATGATGGCCTTTTAACTGATGTTTTTTGGACCCTGCTGCACACCAAATATTATATCTTCACCTGTAATTCCTGGATACGTCCCTGATGTTGCATCGACTTCTTTTCGTCTTTCTCTTCGCGTTTAAGCTGAGATGTCGCCGTTTTCAGCACTTTTCGCAACTCCTCCAACATCGCTATCCACCAGTGACCCTGACCACCTCGAGAAAACTGGAGAAATCGACCTTGAAAGAAGAGAAAGCCAAGTGTGATTTGGATTTCCTGCAGTATTGTCTTTTAAATGGAGTACACCCCAAGTTTGTTCGCTTCAGGCTCTAAAAGACCTCGTTATATCACACCGAATTTTACAGAAATGCCTTGGACGAACTACTTAAGAAGGAGATTGAGACGAAGCAGAAACTTATTGAAAATACAAGTACTAATATTTGTCGCCTTCGAGAACAACTTTTTCAGGATTTATCTTTTATTGGCCGTTTTATTTATCAGAAACTTTTTAATGATTTTGTAAATGATTATGTCTCGTCTGTACAACTACGTCATCAAAAGAAACTGAAAGCACTAGGTATTGTTACTCCTAATTTTAATAAGAGAAACTGTTGTATTTTTAATTTATCTAACTATGTTCTCTCCAAAAGAGAAGAGTTTTTGTTATCATTTGGGTTGGATTTCAATTTGCCCTCCTACAGACCTAAGTATGCAGACTTCTACTTTCCTTTCGAAATGCTTTTTCAACGACTCAAGGGTTTAAATTTGATCAATGACCTCAGTGGTTTGCAACATAAGTTGTCTTTCCTTTTACATAAAACTTACACTAAGTTGAGAGTGTCTTGGACACCGTTTTTCAGGAAAGAGGATTTGAGTATCCTACAAAAACTAGGCAAACGAGATAGTTTGGTTATTTGTAAACCAGATAAGGGTAAAGGTGTTGTACTGCTCAATAAATCAGACTATATTGATAAGGTTAATAACATTCTTGTAGACCAAACTAAATTTAAGTTACATGGTGAACCAAATTTTTTGGACATTTACAAAAAAGAAGACAAAATTAACAGATTTTTGAGAAAACTAAAAAATGAAGGTATTTTAAATGAAATAACGTATCAGAAACTTTTTGTGACAGGTTCTTCTTTTAGCATTTTATATGGACTACCAAAGATACATAAGGAAGGAGTTCCAATCAGACCCATTATGGCAGCCTATAACAACCCGTCTTATACAATATCAAAACACCTTGTCTCTTTGCTCAGTGATTTCTCGTGCAATCAGTTCTCACTAAAAAATGGCTGTGAGTTTCAGCAACAAATAATTTTACAAGATGGTGATCTACATATGACAAGTTTTGATGTAGAATCTCTTTTTACAAATGTGCCACTAAATGAAACAATTAATATTATTTTAGATAAAATTTTTTATGACGATCAAGTTATTTTTCATGGCTTTAACAGACATTATTTTAAGACTTTTCTTGAGCTTGCTGTGCAAGACTCCATGTTTGTTTTTAATGGCCAACTCTATTCGCAGGTCGATGGAGTTGCCATGGGTTCTCCGTTAGGACCCTTGTTTGCAAATATTTTTATGTCATCTTTTGAAGAAAATTTTTTAAATAGTTGTCCAGACACTTTTAAGCCAGTGTATTATAGAATATATGTTGATGATACTTTTGTGTTATTTAAACAGCCATGGCATAGCGAAATGTTTTTAAACCATATAAATATTCAACACCAAAATATGAAGTTCACTATAGAAAAAGAGAACAACAACTCTCTACCTTTTTTAGACATTAACGTAAGCAGAGACAATGGTGAATTTATTACAACTGTGTATCGAAAAAAGACATACACTGGCCTTGCCAACAATTTTTATAGTTCCTGTTTTTTTAATTTTAAACTAAATACTATATACACACTTGTTTATAGGGCGCTGCGTTATTCCTCAAGCTGGTCACTCTTTCATAAGGAGATTTTATTTTTAGTTAATTTTTTCAAGCAAAACTCTTACCCTGAAAGTATGGTTCATAAGGTTATAAACAAGCTCCTTTTACGACATTTCTCCACTACAATACCATCGTATAATGTCAAAAAGAAAAATATTTTCGCTACAATTCCTTACTTATCTGACAACAAGTTTTCCATCAAACTTAAGAAAATAATAGAAAAAGAGTTCGGCTGCCTCAACATCAAACTAATCCCAATCAATCCACTCAAAATTAATGTATTTTTTGGCTACAAAGACAAACTGCAGACCTTCATGAGGTCCAACATAATTTATAAATTCAAGTGCCCGGGATGTCCCGGTATCTATGTTGGATCTTGCCGAAGGTTGTTGCAGGTGAGATACTGTAGCCATATGGGATACAGCTTTAGAACTGGTCAGAGACTTGGTAACCCAGAATTTTCGAATATAAGGAATCATGCCGCCATGTGCAAAATACAAGTAAACAAAAAACACTTTAAAATTATTGGTGGGA
>NC_090728.1:3699798-3704798 GCF_036898095.1 Palaemon carinicauda
CCTTCTTCTCTTTTATAATATTAGTATGTTACTATAGTTTCCACCTATCTTTTTATTTATAAAAATTTAAAACTTTGACGTCAGAAACAATAAACACAAGGAGAACACTGATTAAATCTGGATCAGTTATGAGGGAGTAGTTGGATTATTTTTTGAATGGATTTAGGCTTTAATTTAGCGAAGGCTTGTGGGTTGAACTTTGGCGTAGTGGAAGTCTGTCACCAGTACACCCAGACTTATCATAGCCACCCAGTCAAAAACCTCTTGGGAGAAAGGATTATTCCCCTTCAAGTATACAAACTGTTCTAACTTGGTAGCCATAGGTAATGTCCGTCTTCAGATAGGAAGAGGGATAACATCTTTGTAGGCATTGTCTTCTGCCTCAGCTTTGACAGTATGAGGTTGCGAGGTCTGCCTCTGAATGCGTCCATTGGCCCAAGTGAGCAAATTGTCCTCCTGTCTAGAATAAACGAACACAAAAGGGTAGAAATTCAAACAGAGGAGTAGTCTTAATATTCAGCTATGAGAAGAGGAATAAAGAGTGTAGAAATTCAGGTGTTACACTGTTTATAAATCTGGGAAGGGTTAAGTTAGTATGCAACCTGGACAACAATGGAGGAGGCACGGTAATCTACCTTGGGGTTTCAGGAATCTGGACCATTAACAATAGACATCTGACACGGGTCAGCATCTCAGCCATGTGTTTGCAAAATGATCTAGCAGGAATTCTCTAGTGGTTCCAAACCTGGGCAAGCTAGAGAAAATAATGCTAAGTTGAGTGACAAACACCAATTAAAAATTAAGTAACAAAAAAAGGCCACCCTACTCTGAAAATTATCAAGGCAGGCGTGGATATTAAATCTTGAGCTAGACAATGGGCAAAAGATTAATGGTTGTTGTTGAAGCAGGTATTTTTAATCCGTTACTTCAGCAGAGAGGTTTAATACCTTCAGGTGACTTATCCCCTGTGACGGGCCGAGAGAGGAGTTGTGAACTCAAAGGCAGATTGGAAACGACTGAGTTATATTGTTGTGGAACACTCTCCTTATATACAAAACGTCAAGGCAACAGGACATGACAAGTTCACAAGACAGACAATATCACAGAGGAAAAACCAGACAGGAATTTTCATGTTTGTTTTAGTGCGAGGGAGGAGCGAATATACAAGCATAATATATACAAAAGGAATTATGTACAATTGTGTGAAACACAGTTGGTACATGGCTCCCCCCCTAAAAATGACATACTATACATGTTAAATAGGGCGCCCTGATCTAGAGAGGCGAACTGTAGGCGGGTCATCTGGCAGAAGATAAGCAGGTTTTAGACGATCAATGGAGACCCAGTCTTCTTTGCCCCGAATGTTTAGGAGGAATGCTTTCGGACTGCGTCGGATCACAAGGAAAGGTCCCGTGTAAGGGGGCGTTAACGGTGGCTTGCTGGTGTCGTTGCGCAGGAAGACGTGCGTTGCAGAGTGCAAGTCCGTTGGTATGTGATGCTTCGCTGGGGGCTTGTAAGTCTGGCGGCACGGAGTAAATTTTACCACGACGTGACGTATGCGCTGGAGATCGTTGGAGGAGGTTATAGAAGGAAAAAACTCGGCAGGGACGACCAACGGGTCGCCATACACCATTTCGGAGTGGTCCTTAGTCCAAGGAGGACCCAGGGAAGCTGAGTAAACCAGTTGCAATCCTTGCAGCGGGACATCAAAGCTGCTTTGAGGGTGCGATGAAAACGTTCAACCATTCCATTGGCAGCGGGGTTGTAGGCCGTTGTCTGATGTAGGGTGATGCCCAGGAGATTCGCTAATGACGTCCATAATTGAGATGTGAAAGTGGTTCCCCTGTCAGAAGTAATATGCTCAGGGATACCGAATCTTGAAATCCATCCAGAGAGTAAGGCAGATGTACATGAGGCGGACGTTGCAGTTTCCATGGGAATGGCTTCAGGCCAACGAATGGAGTGGTCGATGACGGTAAACAGGTAACGATGTCCTTGTGATGTGGGTAGGGGGCCTACAACGTCGACATGAATGTGTGCAAAACGACGCTGAGGTTGAGGAAAGGTGCCCACTCCTGAATCCGTGTGTCGATGTACTTTGGAAGTTTGGCAAGAAGTACAGGCACGGACCCAATCCTTAGCATCCTTAGAAATGCCGTGCCTAATGAACTTTGCCTTCAGCAGCTATGCAGTAGAACGGCACGAGGGATGTGAAAGGCCGTGGATGAAATCAAACACCTGTCGGCGCATGGGAGCAGGAATCCAAGGTCGCGGTGTACCAGTACTGACGTCACAGAGGAGGGTGGTGTTGGAGTTTTCGAGGGGAAAATCCTCCCAACGGAGGGACGTGCAGGATGTCCTACAAGCTTGATACTCTGGATCCTGTCGTTGGGCTTCAGCCAGGGCGTTGTAATCCAATCCCAGTTGAACGGCAGCCAACGTGTTTCTTGACAGGGCATCGGCAACGGGATTCATTTTCCCAGTGACGTATTGGAGGGTGCAATTTTATTCAGCAACGGCGGAGAGATGTCGGCGTTGACGGGCGGACCAGGCGTCAGACTGTCGAGTGAAGGCGTGCACCAGAGGCATGTGGTCTGTGCGAATGACGAAGGGCGTACCTTCTAAGAAATGGCGAAAGTGACGGACAGCCAAGTGCACTGCCAGCAATTCACTATCGAAGGTAGAATAACCCGATTCTGCCTTGGACAGTTTTCTGCTGAAGAAGGCCAATGGGCGGGGCGAGCCTTTGACCACCTGCTCGAGTACTGCAACAATAGCGACGTCGCTGGCATCGGTGGAGAGAAGGAGAGGGGCGTGTGGAATAGGAAAAGTGAGAACCGCAGCAGTTGATAGGGCCTTCTTTGCATTGCAGAAGGTCGCTTCTTGAAGGGGACCCCACTTCAAGTCCTTTGGCTTGCCCTTGAGGGAGGCGTAGAGGGGAGCAAGAGTGGCGGCAATGGCTGGCAGAAAACGGTGATAATAGTTGATCATGCCCAAGAATTCCTGCAGAGCTTTGACGGTCGAGGGCGTGGGGAAATTCTGAACGGCTGCTACCTTCTCAGGGAGGGGATGGACTCCTTCAGGAGTGATACGGTGCCCTAAGAACGACACTTCGTTGGCGCCAAAGGTACACTTGTCGTACCGGACTACAAGGCTGTTTTGCTGCAGGCGGTCGAGCACGATGCGCAGGTGACGGAGGTGTTCCTCTTTTGAGGAGGAGAACACAAGTATGTCGTCCACATAACATACACAGAAAGGGAGGTCCCCTAAGATGCCATCCATGAGACGTTGAAACGTTGCCCCAGCATTACGAAGGCCAAAACAAGAGTAATTGAAGGTGTATGTGCCAAACGGAGTGGTGATGGCGGTCTTGGGGATGTCTTCTGGGTTCATAGGCACCTGATAATACCCCTTCAGTAGATCGAGCGTAGAGAAAACCTTTGCTTTGTGCAGGTAGGAGGTTACATCGGCAATGTTTGGGAGGGGGTAGTGATCCGGTTCTGTTTGCATGTTCAGGCGCCTGTAATCCCCGCACGGACGGAGGGAGCCGTCTTTCTTCAGAACGATGTGTAAGGGTGACGACCATGGGCTGGAGGCCTTTTGGCAAAGGCCCATTTTTTCCATTTCGGCGAACGTCTGTTTGGCGGCTGCCAATCGTTCCGGTGCAAGACGTCTGAATTTTGCTAAGACTGGGGGTCCCGTCGTCTTGATATGGTGATAAATACCGTGCTTGGCAGGAACCGTGGGCGTTTGGCGAAGTTCTGGACGGAAAACTTCCGGGTACGACGTGAGGAGGTGGGCGTAGGCATCCGTGGGTGCGCTGATGTGGAGAGCGAGGTTAGAGGGGGCGGGTTGAAGAGGTGTCGACAAGTACGAGTCTGCGTTGACCAATCGTCGGTGGGCGACATCGACCAGAAGGTGGAAATGAGAGAGGAAATCCGCACCGAGGATTGGCATTGTGACGTCAGCAACGAGAAACTTCCAATTCAATTTACCGTTTCCAAACGATAATGTGAGGCTCTCGTAACCGTAGGTGGGTATCGCAGATCCGTTGGCAGCTACCAAGCGGACGTCGGCAGATGTAGACAGACTACGTTGTGCCTTGAAGAGTTTCCTTGGCAAAAGAGAACGACAAGCACCCGTGTGTACCAAAAATCGCGCGCCCGTTCCTGCATCCTGTAAAAAGAAAAGATTAGAAACATGGGAGGCCACCGCCACAAGCGATGGCCTACTTACACGTTTTTTGGCCACTGACAATCTTTGGCACATTTCTTTGCGGTTGCCCCGAATCTGAAGTGGTAGTAGCAAAACTGCGGCGGATGGGAGGTAGTAAGTGGCTGTAGAAGTCGTTCATTGGGGCGCGAGCGATTGGTGGGTGGTGGGCGGCTTTGACGCCGCTTCGGCACGTCACGGGGTAGGCGTGTATGTCCTACGGCATTTATGTCAGCTTCGGTTGACGTTGAATAGGCATCCTCGTCGTCAGGGGTGGAGGCGTTGATGGAGGTCTTGAAGTGGCTGTCCATAAGGGCGTCGGCTTTGGTCATCAAGTCCTTTATGGGTAAACTATCGACATCGGGTATGGCAGCGCGCACAGGTTCAGGTAAACGGCGTATCCAAAGGGCACGGAGTAGGTTCACCTCACGAGGAGAGCCGTCTGCGGCAGGTTGAAGGCGAGCGATACTGGTCATTTCCCTGATGGCAAGCGAAGCCCTTTGGTCCCCCAACGGTTGTTGCGAGAGCTGTAAAAGCTTTGCTATACGGGCGGCTGGCGACGGTGAGTACTGCTGCAGAAGGTATGATTTGAGGTTGTCATACGCTATTGGGGTGTCTCCTTGTTCACAAAGCCAGTCGGATATTTCTGGGAAGGTGTCCTCGGGTATCGCCGCGAGAACATAATCCGCTTGTGTGGTTGAGCGAGTCACGCCCCTGATACGAAAGTGGACTTCAGCGCGTTAAAAACCAAGCGAACGCTTCTCCGCTAGCGAATGGTGAAAGTTTCA
>NC_090728.1:3737298-3744798 GCF_036898095.1 Palaemon carinicauda
TGACCATACCACTCAGCCACAAAGAAAGATAAAAGTCAATGACAATTCTTCTATACATATACCTGTCAAATTCAGGTTTTCTGAACTTAAAATTGAAATCAACCCATCTTCACCATCGTAGCTAATTGGTAGGTTTGGGACTTGGCATTCAATTAATGATAAATTTTTTTGCACATTTAAACGTGTTTCTTTCATATTTTCAATAAGCCATATATATTAATACATTAAAGTCTGAATTGTCTTAACGATCTCGGGATCAGAGCTCCAGGCGGAACCGCCCAAAGACTATAATATCGGACCGACGGGGATCTGAACCCTCGTCCAGGATATCTGTATGCCAGTGACCATACCACTCAGCCACGAAAAAAGATAAAAGTCAATGACGAGGGTTCAAATCCCCGCCGGGCCGATATTAGGGACGCAGATATAATTGCTGTTGCAGGTGTTGAGGTGCTGGTGATGGGAGATGAGAATGAGAGAGAGATTACAATAGAGGAAGTGAAGAGAGCACTAGATGAAACGAGAGTAGGAAAAGCATCTGGTATGGATGGTGTGAGAGCTGAGATGTTGAAGGAAGGGGGTGTGACTGTACTTGAATGGTTGGTGAGATTGTTTAATATGTGTTTTGTGTTGTCAATGGTACCAGTAGATTGGGTTTGTGCATATATTGTGCCACTATATAAGTGTAAGGGAGATGTGCATGAGTGTTGTAATTCAAGGGGTATTAGTTTGTTGAGTGTAGCTGGAAAAATGTATGGTAGAGTAATGATTAATAGGATTAAGGATAAAGCAGAGAATGCAATCTTAGAAGTACAGGGTGGTTTTAGAAGAGGTAGGGGTTGTATGAATCAGATTTTTACAATTAGGCAGATATGCGAGAAATATTTAGCAAAAGGTAAGGAGGTGTATGTTGCGTTTATGGATCTGGAGAAAGCGTATGATAGAGTTGATAGGGAAGCAATGTGGAATTTGATGAGGTTATATGGAGTTAGTGGAAGGTTGTTGCAAGCAGTGAAAAGTTTCTACAAAAGTAGTAAAGCATGTGTTAGAATATGAAATGAAGTGAGTGATTGGTTTCCGGTGAGAGCGGGGCTGAGACAGGGATGTGTGATGTCGCCGTGGTTGTTTAACTTGTATGTTGATGGAGTGGTGAGAGAGGTGAATGCTCGAGTGCTTGGACGAGGATTAAAACTGGTAGACGAGAATGACCATGAATGGGAGGTAAATCAGTTGTTGTTTGCAGATGATACTGTACTGGTTACAGACACAGAAGAGAAGCTTGAACGACTAGTGACAGAATTTGGAAGGGTGTGTGAGAAAAGGAAGTTGAGAGTTAATGTGGGTAAGAGTAAGGTTATGAGATGTACGAGAAGGGAAGGTGGTGCAAGGTTGAATGTCATGTTGAATGGAGAGTTTCTTGAGGAGGTGGATCAGTTTAAGTACTTGGGGTCTGTTGTTGCAGCAAATGGTGGAGTGGAAGCAGATGTACGTCAGAGAGTGAATGAAGGTTGCAAAGTGTTGGGGGCAGTTAAGGGAGTAGTAAAAAATAGAGGGTTGGGCATGAATGTAAAGAGAGTTCTATATGAGAAAGTGATTGTACCAACTGCGATGTATGGACCGGAGTTGTGAGGGATGAAAGTGACGGAGAGACAGAAATTGAATGTGTTTGAGATGAAGTGTCTAAGGAGTATGGCTGGTGTATCTCGAGTAGATAGGGTTAGGAACGAAGTGGTGAGGGTGAGAACGGGTGTAAGAAATGAGTTAGCAGCTAGAGTGGATATGAATGTGTTGAGGTGGTTTGGCCATGTTGAGAAAATGGAAAATAGCTGTCTGCTAAAGAAGCTGATGAATGGAAGAGTTGATGGGAGAAGTACAAGAGGAAGGCCAAGGTTTGGGTGGATGGATGGAGTGAAGAAAGCTCTTGGTGATAGGAGGATAGATGTGAGAGAGGCAAGAGAGCTTGCTAGAAATAGGAATGAATGGCGAGCGATTGTGACGCAGTTCTGGTAGGCCCTGCTGCTTCCTTCGGTGCCTTAGATGACCGCGGAGGTAACATCAGTCAGGGATTCAGCATTATGAAGCTTCATCTGTGGTGGATAACGGGGAAGGGTGGGCTGTGGCACCCTAGCAGTACCCGATGAACTCGGTTGAGTCCCTTGTCAGGCTGGAAGGAACGTAGAGAGTAGAGGTCCCCTTTTTTGTTTTGTTTCTTTTGTTGATGTCGGCTACCCCCAAAAATTGGGGGAAGTGCCTTGGTATATGTATGTATGTAGGTATATATATACATATAAATATATATATATATATATATATATATATATATATATATATATATATATATATATATATATATATATATATATATATATATATGTATATATATATATATATATATATATATATATATATATATATATATATATATATATATCTTTCAAAATTATTTTGAACTACATATATTTGCTTAATTCACAGGAAATATCTTCATACTTTCGTATATGCAGCTGTTTAAGCAGCCTCAAAGCGTTGCCAATTAAAGTATAACCCTGTCCGGTGTTAATGATAATAATTATAATCACATTGACAAGATGAATAAGAGAAGGGGTCCCTAGGAACTCAAAGAAAGACCATTAATAGACGCTTACTGAAGGACATGTCTGAGGCCTTTGTCCTACATTGGACTAGCAACGGCTGATGATGATGATGATGATAATGAAATATATATGTATAAATTTATAGATAGCTACATATAATACAATCAAATCAGTAATTCTCCTCTTCTAGTTAAACTACTCTCTTTTGGGTCGTATATAGATGCTCTCTTGTTTGTTTGAAAATCAGTTATGAGTTTTTTTATAATTCTCTCATTGTTTCTTATTGTACTCAGACTTACCTTTGATGCATAATATTTATGAATCATAGAATGTCTATTTTATGCCAGTTAGCTCCTTCCCGTCGTAATACCCACATTTTTCCTTGTATGAATACTTGCATCATATTATTGTTTTCACAGCATTCTTATTTTGTCCATATACCTTGCAACAGCCTTTCCAGTCATTCTTCCGTGAATATGCAATAAGATAATTCTTGCTTTAGTGTGTAGATGTTAGGAAGACAACTTTTTTTATAGCCAAGAAGCATGCAAAGGGTTTTGGATTTTTAGGAATTCATGGGGAAATTAAGTGGTGACGTAAAATTGATACAGTCCTATGTATTTCTGAAAACAATATTTCAGTTGATATTGAAGCTATGCTGTTCGTCCAACATCAAGTTGTGATGAGTTAGGGACAGTGGATGAAGATCGACCAACGGAAATAACAGAAAATAGTGCATATCAAGATGAAAAGAAAACTGAAGGTATGTTACTAAGTAAGTTCTCAGGTTTACCAGATAAACATATAGGGTATTTCATATTATCTCATCATCTTTGTGTAGATAAGTTTCTTTTTTTTTTAGGGGGGGGGGGGGGGGGTTGGCTGTTATATATTGGGTGCATTTTCCTCACTACTAGGGAAACTCTCCATAGCTTTACAATGATATTCCAGGATAATTTATTTCTCAGGGTCCTCTACAAGCGCAATGAGTTTTCTTTTTTTTAAGGTTGCTTACATTCGCGAGGTCTAAAAAGGCCTTTTTATCAATGACAATGAAATATCTGCTTAAAACTGCGAGGCCTGTAAATGCCCCAATATTTCCGCAGAAACGGACATGCTTTTTCCTGGCTTTTTCAATTTATCAATTACTTCACATTTCACTTTATGAGAATAAAAGCATATATGTCAAGTCTCGCCAAAATGTCCACATAAGAATTATTTACTATCGCTGTTTCCCTAACTCACATTACTCTCCAAATCTTCATAGGTACTTACTATAGCAATCGCTCCCTCTCTATGCTTTATCTGTACGAAAAATTCTGTAGACAACACCAGACTAAAACAGTTAGTGGAAAGATTTGAGAAACTTTTACGAGGTCAGCTGTTTTGTGTCAACATTTAGAAAGTTACAAATATGGTGATACCACAAGGTAAATTGAGGACATTGCAAGCGAATGACGCTAAATTTCAAGATATCTTCCATCAAGTCACAAAAATGATTCAGCTGTAAAACAGCTTAAGGAAATCTTACCAGAAGAATCACAGTCTCTAGGTAAAAAAGTCCTGTTTTTAAATAAGTGATAGCAGCCTTCCAAGGTCTGAGAAATAGGGATTCCTACAGGGTAATTGTGCTTCATGTAGGAAAGCATCCCCAATCCCCAAAAAAGGAGATGTGGAAGAAAACCCACAAATAAAAACTGCAACTGGGTGACGTCGTCGTCTTGCTTAGTGTTTCCGGTGTTCCAACAATCAAGGGGTTAAACAGTTAGTGTTGAACAACGTCAACTTGACTGCCAAGGAGCAAAGTCCCAAAACTTATGCCATACACTGCATCTTGAAGAGAAAAAAAAACTTGATGGAGCAGAACCTCAAAACACACCATCAAACAAATCTAGTCATATAAATGCCTTTGATAAAAACAGAATTCAAATACAAAATGAGGTGTTAGAAAATAAACACATTTTTTCCCCTTATGAAAGCAGAGTGGTGTTCATAAGCCAGGGTGGTAACAAAGATGCCGGTGTAACATGCCAAGCCAAGAACTTTCTGGGCCAGACCTAGGACCACTTTGGGAACAGAGTAAATATAAAGCTTTCAAACGAATGGAGGGGTATTTCCATAAATAGTTCCTATATGATTGATGATGAGGGATTTGTTTTCCTGCACGATAATAACAAAAGGCATGTGCAAGATGAAAAGCTTAAGTCAATATTTTTCCATTTAATGAATTTTATCGTGCATATGCCAAATTTGCAAATGTGTAAAGCCTCAAGGATTGTGGCCCAGATATACCACATCTAGTTAAACATTTTTTTCCGAAGCCTTCTGATTGGCCAAACAACATCTTAAGCATCTCGAAATGAACTCTTACACTGAAAAACAGGAATAGAGTGGCAGCTGATGCAATTTACAATTTATGCAAGGAACAACAAAACCTTGGAATTATACTTAATAGGTCTCAGGATAACATCTTGCACTAATTGAGTTGCTTAAAAAATATAAACTAAACGATTTGGGATATTTAATTGGTTATAGACAGGAACATGAATATTTCAACTGACATTAGAAGACTTTTGTTTCTTAAATGTAAAATGGGGACATCCTCTGAACCTACTACCCAAAAAGGCTGGCTTCACTCTCCCTCTAGTTGTTCTGAAATGTTTCTCAGATCTCTCATATTGACCCTCCATCTTTTATATTTGCTACAACAAAATATTAAAAAAAATTATTTTCATGAAATTATTTTAAATCTTTCTGGATACTCATAGGTTTTTGTTCTTTACCAATCTTATATATATATATATATATATATATATATATATATATATATTATATTATATATATATATATATATATATATATATATATATTTTATATATATATATATATATATATATATATATATATATATATATATATATATATATACAGTATACCTTCTATATATATACATTTATATATATACATATATATATATATATATATATATATATATATATATATATATATATATGTATATATATGTATATATATATATATATATATATATATATATATATATATATATATATATATATGTATGCATATATATACAGTATATATATATATATATATATATATATATATACATATATATCTGTGTGTATATATATATATATATATATATATATATATATATATATATTTATAAATATACACACACATATATATATATATATATATATATATATATATATACATACAGTATATATACAGTCATATATATATATATATATATATATATATATATATACATATGCAGTATATATATATATATATATATATATATATATATATATATATATATATATATATATATATACATACAGTATATGCTGTTGTTGTTGTTGTTGTTGTTGTTGTTGCTGTTGAAGATTACCTGGCCCCTTTCCCAGACACGGGCTCTCGCAATCTTGCAGCCCATAGGTGTTTTGGTAGGATTAATTGGGATAGGTAGTTGGGATGGGGGATATGCTGCAACTTTTATTTTAGGATATTGGGATAGGTTTTGGGTTGTGATGGGATGTTTTGAGAAGGAAGTAGGTGAATGTGGGAAGGGGATCACTTCCCAAGGGCCCACTGGCTCCAGTCTTAGTTAGAGAAAAAGAATTATAGTAGTAAGTACCGATAAGTAGGAGAGGTCGGGAAGGAGTTGAAAAGTTTTAGTTGGAGATATTGGTATAGGTGAAGTAAAAAAAACTTCATAGTGATTTAAGCTTAAGTTGTGAGGTGGAGGGATAGTGTGAGATTTCAGCTGAGTAAAAGAGAGCTGAAAGGAGGGAGTTGTAACAGCTTGAGTAGTCGAGATAGGATGGAATAGAAAATTCCTGTATCTGTATATCTAGAAAAAAAAGTAAAAATAAAGTTACTTATGATTTAATTTATTGAGACTTCTATCAAAGGTGGTTGGGAGGAATACCTGACCTGGGAAGAGAGAGATTGAAGGTGAAAAAGATAATGACTCCAAAAAGACCACTGATGGCTCCGCTCCCATCTTTAACGTTGAAGAAAGGACGGGAAGGCAAAACTGTCTCCTTATAAGGAGTACGAGTTGTTGCCCTCAGCCGCCAGCACCCGTTCTGATTCCAGCAAGGGAGATTAGCCGATAGGAGAGAAAGAATTGTTGGAAGTCAAAAAGACCGCCGATGACTCCGACCCCATTCTCCAAGCCGATAACAGGAGGGGAAGACAAAACTGTCTCCTTATAAGTAGTACGAGTTGTTGCCCTCAGCCGCGAACAATCGTTCTGCTCCCAACATAGAAGGTGAACGGGGGATAAGAAGGTTTCTTTTCATTTGCTGCTTAGATTGCCGATTGGCGTTGTTGCAACGTTATTTCGGTGGAGGGTAGCAGCGGAGAAAGGCTGAGAGGGAATTATGATTGTCGAATATGTGTTTGACAATTGCTGTTGCTGTTGCAGGATTGTTGGGGTTAAGGTCCTGCCGAAGTAGGCTTGTTTCCTGACATTGCTGTAGATAGTACTCTAGAGGGTCTTCTGTGTCTTGATTACAGTACTTGCACGGTCTTATTGGTCTATGCTGTGCTGCTGGGTCTTCACCGTTATCTAAGATAATTTGCCAGCTGCATAGATATCCCAGTCGCAGTCTGCAAATGATAACTGTGTCCTGGTGGGGTGTTTGTCTTGCAATTAGGTGTGGTGATATGTGTGTCGTTTCAATATACCACTTTGCAGATCTGGATCCATCTAGGAAGGCTCGCCTTACTTCACTTGTCTTTTGGATGTTACAGTAGGCAGCCATTTGATTCTTGGTGGTTTTTAGTGAAGGTTGCAGAGTAATGCTAATAGTTTGGCACATTAACGCCGATTTGGCTAGGTGATCGGCCTCGTCGTTGCCAGAGATTTTGG
>NC_090728.1:3774651-3782151 GCF_036898095.1 Palaemon carinicauda
AAAAAATCGTTTTCAGAATAGGAGATTCAATGTAAATTCTTCGTTTCTGATACCAGAAAGAGTTCCGATATTTTCGATTCTTGATTCCGAGTACTTGTCCCAACACTAATATATATATATATGTATATATATATATATATATATATATATATATATATATATATATATATATATATATATATATATGTATGTATATATATATATATATATATATTATATATATATATATATATATATATACATACATATACTATATATATATATATATATATATATATATATATATATATATATATATATATATGTATGTATATATATATATATATATATATATATATATATATATATATATTATATATATATATATATATATATATATATATATATATATATATATATATATATGCAGAAGAACCACAGGGAAAATGAAAATACGAAATATACGATTAGGTCCTGACTAGTTTCGTGATACTTTTTCAGAGGACTGGTCAGGACTCAATCGTATATTTCGTATTTTCATTTTCCCTGTGGTTCTTCTGTATCTGACCATTACGTTTTCCTGTAATTTTTACGCATATATATATATATATATATATATATATATATATATATATATATATATATATATATATATATATATATATATATATATATATTACTACTTGGAGATATTGCTCTACGTTTAGAATTTATAGGCAATGTTTTGGTGGATTTCATAACTGGGAGATAACTTCTCTTCGGAAAACTGTCCTGCAGATAATTTTCAGAATAACAGGATATTGCATTAAGGTTTCACTATATATTATTTGATGTCGACACGTGTTTCGATTCTTCAGGACTACACTGGCTGATTGAATTACACTTTAATATATAGGCTATGATGGTGAAAATGTTGATGCCAAAATATTTGGAAAATCCAAAACTAATTAACAAGAATTGAAAAATGAAAGTTTTAGATTCTTGAAAATGTTAAGGGGAAATTTACGATTAATTTTTAAATACATGAATTATTTTTCATAAGGCTTCACAGAACTTCATGGCCGATTTCCATGCCCTCCACTGTTTCGCTGAAGTTTACATTTCCACTTTTTGCAGTCAGATTGACATTAGTTCTCGACGAAAGTCATGTCATATTCAAAGCAGACTAAATCGTGAAGCTTACACGCTCCATCAGAAATTAGATGTAATTCTGAAAACTATCCGCAGGACAGTTCGTCCGGAGAAAAGCTATAACAATAAAATTGGAACCGACGAACAATTAAAGCTATACTAAATCGTAAGAAAAAGACGTATTAAGCTTGGGAAAGAGATAGCCTTGACTTGATAGATATTGTGATTGAGTTTATAGCAAAGAATCAACATCGTCAGTATGTTTTTGGTAAATTAATCAAGAGGGCCTACCGGTGTTTATAGTCATTGTGTAAAATTTCATTGGTCATATGAAAATCGTCCAAAATTAAATTTTTTTATGCTGCAATTTGCTGTCAAATACCCAGAGATTGCGAGGAGTGCCATTTTAAACGCAGCCGCAACACGCCCCCCCCCCCCCCCCACCCCAACAGAAAAAGTTTTCCTATGCCATTGATTTAGGCGTCCCCTTATTTAAATTTTCAGAATCTCGTCACCCTGCTTACGTCCTGTTGCTTTTATGGCAGATAATGTTATTTTTTATATAATTTTTGAGAAAACATTCGTCATCTAAACTTTAAAATACTAGTAACCGATCAAACAATAGATTGAGTTGAAATATGATAAGAAATTTGTTGCCTATGCTTTTTGCCTTTATATTATTAAAAACAATGTCGCGTTCTCATACGGCCACACGAGATACAAAATAGTGACGGTAAATTTAAAATTTTATTATATCCCAGTTCAAAACTTCATTACAGTGTAAAACTGCATTACATCCTGTTCCTCTCATGGCAGATCTTGAAGTAGCAATGCAATAAGTATAGTTTATGGTATTTGCCCCAGATATTCAAACATACCAAGCTGGAATTACCGGCTTTTGTATATATACCAACTGGTATAGCAATTATAAAACACAAAATTTTTATTTTACTACCGTACATCCAATAAGTAAACTATGTGTAACTTTTACCTTGCATAATACCCAGCACGAATCCAATATTAGAGGATAAAACACAAATCACAAAGGGAGCATCGCCAGAGGCTATTGCTCGGATGAAGACAGATTACAGACTGAGTTTGAACGCTTGCCACTTGGACCAACCGACGCAGGCTATTACGTCATACCCTCACACGGCCAGGTTGCCCAGGCCTTCTGTATTGGACACGGCGGTGATTCTTCCCCCACGCTCAAGGCTGTGAGCTAATACAGCCTTCATTATATGCATTGGGATTCTTTTCTTCCCACAGCGATATTTGTAAAAGCCTGGATCTTTCTGCAGCTTGAGTGGAGAGACTGCCAGAGGCAGTGTGTTCAAGTATTCATCTTCATCTTCATCGGTTAAAGGCCGATTCACACGAGCCGTTTTCTTTTCGACAGGCTGCCCAGTAGCTAACCGCCGTCGAAATGTTGTACATTCACACGAAGCGTTCCGTATCCGTCTACACGCGCACGGTTGGTTGATAACTGTGTTGATGAAATAAATTATGCAACTTCATTATACTTTATGCACCATGCCAAGAATATTAAAATTATGATAAACTCACCAGTTTTATTTAATGCCTCTCCAGTCCTTTTCCATATGTTTTCTTTATGTAAATTATTTCTATACATCTTGTTTGCCATGTCAAACATATGCTCATACCCCTTGAAAAAGTTCAATTAACCTCTCATACATGGTGTCGACAATAAACTAGCTAATTTCTATGACTCTATACTGTGAGGAAAAGACGGGGTTGTAGGCCACAAAACGAATAGGTATGCTTACAGGTCCTTGCTCACATGAAGCATCATCCACCTGTTGGGTGGGACGGGTGGCTACCGGCAGTCAAACTGTACGAGGTTTCCTGGAAAGAAAGCCGAGCCGACTTGGACGGCTGACGACCGAGGACTGCCGTCAGCCTAGCTAGACGCCAGTTAGCCGACGGCCAGCCTGTCGGAAAGAAAACGGTTTGTGTGAATCGGCCTTAACTCTTCATCATAATCCGTTACCTTATGTAGGTACCATGTCAATCATTAAAGCAGCACCTGCTTTTGTTTTGTCTTTGTATTAAATTGTATAAATAGCACAAGAAAAAAAGGAAGTATCGTTATTGGTATGTTCATATTAAAGTCAATATATTTTAGCGAGGCAGATTTGCACCTACTCGCATGGGTGCCCTTTTGCATTGGAAAAGTTCCTTAATAGCTGATTAGTCGGTATTTTTATTCAAATACCATTATTGTTTTCAAATAATTACTGAGTAATGTGAATTGAAACTTATTTACTAACCTAAGTTACTCCCTCAGATATAGGTTTTGTCGATAAATAATGTTAACGAATAAATATTTTATAAAGTACCTTGATTGTAAATCTACATTCAATAACAACCGCCGAAGTCAACAACAGGAGCTTGTTGCCGGATGCACGATTGATAATTTTGTAATTTTTCGAATATTTTAACACAAATTGGGATGAATTACACTTAGCATAAGAAAATACGTTACTATATAAACTTTCTTTCAATTCCAGAGCCTACCGAAAATGTGGAATTAATAAAACTCGTTATTGGTGAAAATGGCAGTTAGGTAAAATCAGGACACTGGATTAAAGGAGAATTTTACTGAAATTCCCTACCAAAGAGGGAATGGAAGGGAGAAAGGGGGATATTGCGATTGTAACTCAGCGGTGTAATTATGAATTCGTTTAATTGTTATTTTTATGCACTTTATGCAACACTACAGTATCTCAAACCGAAAATATTGCCATTGTTGAAATCTAAACCTTTACAAAAAAAAAAAATAATAATAATAAACCCTCTCTATAATCAAGGAGACTTTAACATAGAAATGTAATTCATTGAGCTCTCTAATATAAAACAACTAATCTCTCAAACATATTCTTTTTTATTTATGCTATTCTGCTTTTGCCACTGGCTGAAATTTTTAATTTTTCAAATACAGAAAGAAAGGCGTTGTATTGTAGATGTACATGTCACTAGTAAGACCACATCTAGATTACAGAATCCAATTCATAGCTCCAAGTATTCATATAGATATGGATACGAGTGGACTGTATATAGTACAACCTAGGCCCACCAAATTGGTCCCTCTCATAAGACAATTAAGATTTAGACTGAGAATGCAACGCTTGAGCTTAATTGATCTACATAATCGACAACTAAGAGGACATCTAACAGAGCCATTCAAATTTCTAAAAGAAATGAAAAATGTAGTCCACAACAACCTCTGCACATCAAGCAAAAATCAGTCCAAAGGTAATGGACACAAACTGGAATTGGTAATATACAACAACAATCAATGTGGTAATTTCTTGACATGAGAAATGTCAAATAAAAAGGAGAGATTTCCAGAAGATGTAGTGAACAGTAGCACGGAAAACGAATTCAAGAATATGTTAGACAAAATCATAAACACTAAAGTTCTAAACGTTTAGACTAATTCACTCTACCCAAGAGCAAATGGAGTTTCCGTTGATGGTCTAAAAGTTTTTGACACATCCAAAATCCTTGTAACTCCTACAAACTGTGACAGGCCGAGAGAAGGTTGTGACTCAAAGACAGGATGAAAGCAACTGAGTGAGTTTATTATAGAACACTCTCCTTTATATACAAAAGCTCAATGCAACAGGAATTTTCATGGTCAAAATCGATACCGTTAACGGTGAGAAAAACAGGCATGTTTATTCAGGTTCTTTTTAGTGCGAGGGAAGAGCGAAGATAAAAGCATAATATATACACAAAATTAAAAGTTCTTATTATGTACGATCGTGTGACACACGTTAGGTACATGGCTCCCTACCTAAAATTTATATACTGTACATGTTAAATAGGTCGCACTGATCTAGAGAGGCGAACTGTAGGCAGGTCATCTGGCAGGAGATAAGCAGGTTTTAGACGATCAATGGAGACCCAGTCTTCTTTACCAAGAATGTTTAGTAGGAATGCTTTCTGACTGTGTCGGATCCCAAGGAAAGGGCACGGGTAAGGGGATGTTAGCGGTGGCTTGCTAGTGTCGTTGCGCAGGAAGACGTGCGTTACAGAGTGCAGGTCTGTTGGTATGTGATGCTTCGCTGGGGGCTTGTAACTCTGGCGGCATGGAGTAAATTTTCCCTCAACGTGACGTATGCGCTGGAGATCGTCGGAGGAGGTTATAGAAGGAAAAAATTCAGCAGGGACGACCAACAGGTCACCATACACCATTTCAGCTGGCGAGACGTCTAGGGCGTCTTTAGGAGTGGTCCTTAGTCACAGTAGGACCAAGGGAATCTGAGTAAACCAGTTAGAATCCTTGCAGCGGGACATCAAAGCTGCTTTGAGGGTGCAATGAAAACGCTCGACCATTCCATTGGCAGAGGGGTTGTACACAGTTGTCTGATGTAAGGTGGTGCCAAGGAGATTCGCTAATTATGTCCACAACGGAGAGGTGAAAGTGGTACACCTGTCAGAAGTAATATGCTCAGGGACAGGGAATATTGCAATCCATCCTGAAAGTAAGGCAGATGTACATGAGGCGGACATTGCAGTTTCCATGGGAATGGCTTCAGGCCAACGAGAGGAGCGGTCGATGACGGTAAACACGTAACGATGTCCTTGTGATGTGGGTAGGGGGCCTACAATGTCGACGTGAATGGGTGCGAAACGACGTTGAGCTTGAGGAAAGGTGCCCACTCATGAATCCGTGTGTCGATGTACTTTGGAAGTTTGGCAAGAAGTACAGGCGCCGACCCAATCCTTAGCATCCTTAGAAATGCCGTGCCAAATGAACTTCGTCTTCAGCAGCTGTGCAGTAGAATGGCACGAGGTATGTGAAAGGCCGTGAATGAAATCAAACACCTGCCGGTGCATAGGAGCAGGAATCCAAGGTCACGGTCTACCAGTACTGACGTCAAAGAGAAGGGTGGTGTGGGGGTCTTCGAGGGGGAAGTCTTCCCAATGGAGGGACGTGCAGGATGTCCTTCATGCTTGATACTCTGTATCCTGTCGTTGGGACTCAGCCAGGGTGTTGTAATCCAATCCCAGCTGAACTGCAGCCAACGTGTTTCTTGACAGGGCATCAGCAACGGGATTAATTTTCCCAGGGACGTTTTGAAGGGTGCAATTGTATTCAGCCATGGCGGAGAGATGATGGCATAGACGGGCGGACCAGGCGTCACACTGTCGAGTGAAGGCGTGCACAAGAGGCATGTGGTCTGTGCGAATGACGAAGGGCGTACCTTCTAAGAAATGGCGAAAGTGACGGACAGCCAAGTGCACTGCCAGCAATTCACGATTGAAGGTAGAATAACCTGATTCTGCCTTAGACAGTTTTCTGCTGAAGAAGGCCAATGGGTGGGGCGAGCCGTCGACCACCTGCTCGAGTACTGCACCAATAGCGATGTCGCTGGCATCGGTGGAGAGAAGGAGAGGGGCACGTGGGATAGGAAAAGTGAGAGCCGCAGCGGTTGATAGGGCCTTCTTTTCATTGCAGAAGGCCGCTTCTTGAAGGGGACCCCATTTCAGGTCCTTTGACTTGCCCTTGAAGGAGGCGTGGAGGGGAGCAAGTGTGGCAGCAATGGCTGGTAGGAAATGGTGATAATAGTTGATCATGCCCAAGAATTCCTGCAGAGTTTTGATGGTCGAGGGCGCGGGGAAGTCCTGAACGGCTGCTACCTTCTCAGGGAGGGGATGAACTCCTTGAAGAGTGTTGCGGTGCCCTAGGAACGACAGTTTGTTGGCGCCAGAGGTACACTTGTCCTACCGGACTACGAGGCCGTTTTGTTGCAGGCAGTCAAGCACGATACGCAGGTGACAAAGGTGTTCCTCTTTTGAGGAGAACACATGTATGTCGTCCACATAACATACACACAGGGGGAGGTCCCCTAAGATGCCATCTATGAGACGTTGAAACGTGGCCCAAGCATTACAAATGCTAAAACAGGAGTAATTGAAGGTGTATGTACCAAACGGAGTGGTGATGGCAGTCTTGGGGATGTCTTCTGGGTTCATAGGCCCCTGATAATACCCCTTCAGGAGGTCGAGCGTAGAGAAAACCCTTGCTTTGTGCAGGTAGGAGGTCACGTCAGCGATGTTTGGGAGGGGCTAGAGATCCGGTTCTGTTTGGATGTTCAGGCACCTGTAATCCCTACACGATGGAGGAGCCGTCTTTCTTCAGAACGATGTGTAAGGGTGACGACCATGGGCTGCCTTTTGGCAAAGGGCCCTTTCCTCCATTTCAGTAAATGTCTGTTTGGCGGCTGCCAATCGTTCCGGTGCCAGACGTCTGAATTTCATGAAGACCGGGGGTCCAGTCATCTCGATATGGTGATAAAGACCCGTGCTAGGCAGGAGCCGTGGGTGTTTGGTGAAGTTCTGGACGGAAAATTTCCGGGT
>NC_090728.1:3787151-3789651 GCF_036898095.1 Palaemon carinicauda
TATGTAGCTGATAGAAAAGGGATGGTGTATGATGTTATCCCATATATTTGCATAATAGAACCAGTGAACAAGCCTGATTTTCCGGACTTCAAAGTAAGTTTAAATTAAGCTCTTCGTCTTGCTGGAAGTATACCTTGTATGAAAAACCACAAATTGTATTTTGACAATTAGGTTGCTTCACTACCTCTCATTGAACATTTTGCTTCTAAGGGGATAAAATGGTGTAGCACATTAAAACAAAGAAGATGACCAGGTTTAGCATTCAAGACAAATAAATAGTTCATAACAAAATGTCAAAGTTCGTATGACTAATGGGAAGCTAATAGTGGAGACACTACCATTTCAGCTGTAAAGTGATTGGGTAAAATGTCAGTATGGTTTGCCAGTAGATATTTGTGCTAGATATGGCAAGCACATCAAAATCATCGTTCTAATATCCTTTGTGGTTATAAATTACAACAAAAGAAATGGAGGCTAGGATTTCCATGACCAATTAATTTCTTACTATAGGATGTCCTTGAGAGCAAAGAACCCCTATCATAGATTAATTTTCCATTTGATAGATATGACTGTAGTTCAATGTTGGCTACTGTAAAATCGCTCGGCTGTTGAATTAAGAGTTGGTAATAATAGAACACAGACAGAGTTCAAGATCAGACTTCCAAATCCTTGATGTATAGTAGAAAGATATAACAAAACAAAAGAGAGAGGACTTCAGGTTTTGTATAACTTACTTCTGCCAAGATGAAAAAAAAGAAAGAAGAAACAAAAAAAAAACAGGTAAAGCAACCAAAAAACATCTGATAAAGATACAATACTTGACCGCATTCCCCACTTACCTTCTGTTAGTCCAAACTGAGGGACATGTAAACTGACTGGGCGTAAGGGGAAAGTAGGCATGTATTACATCAAGTATTATTATTATTATTATTACTATCCAAGCTACAACCCTAATTGGAAAAGCAAGATGCTATAAGCCCAGGGGCTCCAATAGGGAAAAATAGCCCAGTGAGGAAAGGAAATAAGGAAATAAATAACTGAAGAGAACAAATTAACAATAAATCATTCTAAAAAAAGTAATGTCAAAAGAGATATATCATATATAAACTATTAACAACGTCAACAACAAATATGTCATATATAAACTATAAAAAGACTCATGTCCGCCTGGTCAACAAAAAAGCATTTGCTCCAACTTTGAACTTTTGAAGTTCTACTGATTCAACAACCCGATTAGGAAGATCATTCCACAACTTGGTAACAGCTGGAATAAAACTTCTAGAGTACTGCGTAGTATTAAGTCTTATGATGGAGAAGGCCTGGCTATTAGAATTAACTGCCTGCCTAGTATTACGAACAGGATAGAATTGTCCAGGGAGATCTGAATGTAAAGGATGGTCAGAGTTATGAAAAATCTTATGCAGCATGCATAATGAACTAATTGATCGACGGTGCCAGAGATTAATATCTAGATCAGGAATAAGAAATTTAATAGACCGTAAGTTTCTGTCCAACAAATTAAGATGAGAATCAGCAGCTGAAGACCAGACAGGAGAACAATACTCAAAACAAGGTAGAATAAAAGAATTAAAACACTTCTTCAGAATAGATTGATCACCGAATATCTTGAAAGACTTTCTCAATAAGCCAATTTTTTGTGCAATTGAAGAAGACACAGACCTTATATGTTTCTCAAAAGTAAATTTGCTGTCAAGAATCACGCCTAAAATTTTGAAAGAGTCATACAAATTTAAAGAAACATTATCAATACTGAGATCCGGATGTTGAGGAGCCACCGTCCTTGACCTACTTACAATCATACTTTGAGTTTTGTTAGGATTCAACTTCATACCCCATAATTTGCACCATGCACTAATTTTAGCTAAATCTCTATTAAGGGATTCACCAACCCCAGATCTACATTCAGGGGATGGAATTGATGCAAAGAGAGTAGCATCATCTGCATATGCAACAAGCTTATTTTCTAGGCCAAACCACATGTCATGTGTATATAGTATGAATAGTAATGGGCCAAGAACACTACCCTGTGGAACACCGGATATCACTATGGTGCCCATCAACAACAACTCTTTGAGATCTACTACTTAAAAAATCAATAATAATGCTAAGAAACGACCCACCCACTCCCAACTGTTTCAGTTTGAAAACAAGGGCCTCATGATTAACACGGTCAAAGGCAGCACTAAAATCAAGGCCAATCATACGAATTTCCCGACCACAATCAAGGGATTTCTGTACTGCATCGGAGATAGTAAGAAGGGCATCACATGCTCCAAGGCCTTTCCGAAAACCAAATTGTAAACTAGGGAATAGATGATTACCTTCAGCAAACCTATGAAGTACACTTGTGCTACGATGCTAAGAGGAACTGTTTCCTTGATTTCTGTACCAAATAAAGGAATGGCGTCACAATCATTTTGTTTTATAATCCCAGAGATCATATATCTTTAGATTTTCATGTCTAATATATGATTTTCTT
>NC_090728.1:3804651-3807151 GCF_036898095.1 Palaemon carinicauda
ATTAGAGCATGCTATAAAAATCCTAAATACTCAATAAGATATGGGGTAGAATTACTTCTACTATAATAAGAAATTCTCTAAGATCAAGTTGCATTTTATTTCTAATCTTTTTTTATATAGTGATGGAAATATTATGCTGAGACATACAGAGAGGAAAGATTCAGAGACCTGTCCATATCGACATGGGATTTTCTCGCTTCATTATGAAGTTCGTGAATACGCTTTGCACAGCGATAGAACTCTCAGAGTACCATATTGTTCTTGTGAGCACTTGAGTGGTTCTACCATGCCCTCTGAGCAAATCATACGTTGTTGGTCGGCCAATATGACGAATTGTTAGATTTTGTAGAAATCTCTATTGTAATGTCAATTGTCATTTCTGACATTTTGGTTGTTTCATATGTTCTTTGTAATGATAGCATTCGAAACATCAGTTACAGCACCTATTCAATGTTTTTTCTAGAATTATATATTTCAGAACATTGTAGACTAATTCCTTGGCCTCAAATGATAGGTGTAGGTTTTTCTGGGAGTCCCTTGGTCTCTCCATTGTTATCATAAGAGGTTAATCGAGTGAGTGGCCTACAAGGACAATTGACCACATCCTTTTAAATCCCGATATAACCTATAGAACTCTTGCCAACAGATTTGGCCACACCGGTCAAACAATATGGTACATCTATATTTTTATTAATAACACCTGGATTTTTCCTAATTATAGATAAAATAAGATATATCCAAAATACCTGTTAAAGCAAAACACTACATTTCAAAGAATGACATTTTTTTTTATTTAACTCCTTGGCATTAATATGATTACCATAAAAATTTACTTTGTAAGATTGAGACGTTGTTGAGTGAAGACGTGTTATTGCGGTGCTAGTGGAATTATTGTCCTGAGCTGTATTTCAGCCGATATTCTTGTTTGTGAAAGCATTCAAAATGTTCAGTAATCTTATAGAGAGATTAAAGTGAAAAGTAAAAGTAATCATATCTGGTTGCCCCTTGTGTAGACTTTCGAGGGGAGAAGGGGAAAAAGTGTATAAGATATGCTGTAACAGGTGTTACCACTAAAAGTGTGCGTATATAATGGCAATCATCAGTGATGAAGACCTAGCAAAATGAAATTGATTTGTCCACTCTGTGTAGCTTAAGCCGTTATGGCTAAGACAACTATATGAAAAATGGAGGAGGAGTTGGAAATGAAATACCTTTATGTAAACGGATATAAAGAGAAAATCACTGAATTGTAACACCGAATGGCGGAACTCATTGCGGACACAGTAAATTCCACTGACACCATTGCCCTTACTAAGAAAGCTGATAATTTTGCGATGAATATGGAATCAATTAAGTTAACACTTCAATCACTGATGAGCCCAAAGTCATATCAAATAACATATGCTAACAAAGTTTAGGAAAAAATCTGCTCTTGATACGAGGTTTATTTCAAATGGACATGTTCGTTTTAAACTTTTCTGACAAGATGATCAGAGAGAAAGCAGCAAACAAGATTCAAGCTATGGTTGCTGACACCAAGATGAGGAAAACAGGAAAACTAAAACCAAAATGTAATGATAGGCAATGTATACAATGATGAAGATGAAGTAGTAAATACTTTCATTCAAAGAAATCGTTACCTGAACCATATCCAAAACCTAGAAGAGAAGATAAGTCTAGTATTCAAGATAAGTGCTGCAGGTGGGACTAAACACTATTTGTTGAAATGTGATCCTGTAGTTCGGTAGGCTGTACATGATAATGACGACAAAGTTATGTTGCGATGGGGTACTTATAACATACCTAATAGGTACCATGTGATCACCGGTTACCACTGTCAGAGGTAGGGACATTTTGAAAGTGATTGCAAGTTTAAGACTGATGTTAAAAGCTGCGGAAAATGTTCAGAAAAAAACAATACTATGGATACTAAAGCTCTCATGAACTGTGCCTATATAAATATACAATCTGCTGGGACGAAACTATTCAAATACAAGAATTGATGAATGATAAATATTTGTTCATATTAGTTTTATCTCAAACATGGTTAGATAACACATACACACACGCCTTCTTTCATATTCCAAGGTCTGGTGGGGGTGAGGTTACTCAAACCTCAAGACGTTATAATTAACTAATGTATCATGCTTTGAACATATAAAAATGAAATTTCTGCACAAAAAACAAACAGAAAATATCCATTGTAATAATTCACAAACTTCCAAAAACAAATATCAGTATCTTCTTTGAAGAATTTAGTGTATTCATTTATATGATTATAATTTTGTGAAGACTTCAATCTTTGCCCTGGATGTTGAATACGCAACTAATTAAACCGGCATACGTTGGACCTAGTTTTAAGTGATAGAAGAAATAACATTGTATTTGGTATAAAAGTAGAATAAAATTTCATGTAGTTATTTAATATGAATATATTTACCTTTAATATTTATATATATATATATATATATATATATATATATATATATATATATATATA
>NC_090728.1:3812151-3819651 GCF_036898095.1 Palaemon carinicauda
ATATATATATATATATATATGAACTTTTAAGGATCAGAGCCAAAGTAAAGAAGGACAAGGAGGTCATATCACAGTCCTTTTTTACCATGGTTGTGATCCCTAACAGTTGATTAACCAGCAGGTAAATAATTATCAACTGGTATTAGACACTTTTTCAATCAAGACTAAGGTCAGCAATATTGGACTTCTACACTTTAAATCCTGGAATTTTCTATCGACAATTTTATTTGACCAAAGTTTCAATCATAATGAAATCCATTGTTTTATATCAACCTTAGGGAGTAAGTAATATGATCCAAATTATATAACAGATTTTCTCTGTGAGACCAAAACCTCACCTAATTTGGTGGGTCCTGCAGAACAAATATCAATTAACTGCTATTGTTTTATCTATTTTTACAAGAACTTACTCAAATATTACTCCCTGTGAAGTAAGAGAGAGAGAGAGAGAGAGAGAGAGAGAGAGAGAGAGAGAGAGAGAGAGAGAGAGAGAGAGAAATTAAATTTTTATTGGAAAATCATTTTTTTTAGGTCAAATAGTCAAGAGCACACTAAAAGAAAGAGAAAACTCTCGCCTTTGGAAGCCTGCCAATATCAGCGTCTAACAGCCGCCTCCACCACCGGTGCAAAATAAAAAGGGGAAAAGGTTTCTCCTTTATGCCTCTAATCAAAGATGAAGGGAAAAATGTGGGCGTTAATATCAACAAATAAGATATATTTTTCAGGCATATGAGAGGATATCTATTCATCTGATTTTTTTTTTTTGGGGGGGGGGTATGAAAGTCGATTCGATTTTGGTAAACTAATGTTCCTACTTAACTCCATTTATTTTTAGGAGTAACATTTTCTTTTTGTTTCAACCATTCCAGAAATTGAATGGCTGGGATACCGAAGCAAAAATCTAGATGGTATTTTACAGAAGGAAGGTACAATAATAGTTTCCTATTATTCAGAACGATTGCAATCGATAGGATATCTAATACCATACATATTTCCTTAAAAAGATAAAATAAATTAACATAAATTTATATCTAATAGTGGAAGTAAGTAAATTTTTGCTATTTAGTGAGTCTAATGATGCAAATAAAGTATTTTATTGTGCCTAAGAGCTAGGCCAGTGGGCGCCGTCGTTCGTTAGGCATATGTTATTTAGCTAGCAGAATGACTTTCAGTTTTTTTAAATAGCTTTATTTGATTATTGTAATTATTTAGCTATTTAGGCATTTATTCTTGTGAAGATTTGATTATGTTCATAATTATTTCCTTTTTCCTCTGTCGATCGTATAGTTAGAGTTTCGGTGATTTAAGTAACCGAGATCTCGTCTAGCCTAGATAACCTATCCTAGACGTTTTTTCTATACGTTCGACATTCCTCGGTTACCCTCGTGTATTGTTCTCATTCGTTGGAGACTGATACCTCCTGAAATGTTATGAAACATTACACATCTCTTCGGAGATTTAACGGTAATCTCTTTCCCTCTGAGTGTAGCCTCAGGCTACAACCCTATTAGCCGTGCCTTGAATTTTATTCAGACATGGCTAACCTGGGGTTTGTTTCTGCTTATTCCCTTAACCATTGGTTGTGGATATACCAGCAGGTTTTGGGGATTTAGTCAGAATCTCAGAGTATTTAGTCTAGGAGGTTAGCCCTCCATAGCCGCTTAGAGTTATGGTAGTATACCATTTTCTCCTTGCGACTAAAAGACTAGTCCTGTGCCACAGTACCCAGGGCTGAAGAGTGATATTCTTTTAGCCTAGGATAACGTGGCACTGGAACTCTGTTTCTCCTTTATTGAGAGGAGGCGATAGTGCCGCCATCCCCTTAACTGTGTCAGCAGTCTCTGGGTAGGAGAACTGAGTCTCTCCTGTCACCTGAGATTCTGCCGATACTGAAACAGAGTTTCTTTTAATAGGTGGTAGGTCTGACAATTTTGTCAATTCCTTTAACATTCGTTACAGGACCCTGTTCCCTACCCCTCTATCTTCTTTTGATGGTTGATCCATTGTCTTTAATTAAGCTGACATCTTGCAACCTTACCATTGCTGGTAGGTTGCTGGAGCCAGCCAGACTCCCTCTTTAGTCATGGCTGACGGCAGGGCATACTGCCGCCAGCCGGCTCGGCCGGCAGCCAAAAGACTGCTGACAGTTTGAGACTGTCGACAGCTGCAGGCCCCATAGCCAACTGCCGGCCTGGCCGGCAGTTGCGACCTTGATGGCCGTAAGTGGGTAGTCCCTTCTGTCCCCAAGGTTCTTCAGTCCTCCCTTGGACTGCTGCTATAGGTTCTGTTGCTGGGATACTGCCGGCCAGGCCGGCAAAGACAGTGCTGACTCAGTTGGCAGCACGCCGACTGTACTGGTACTGTCGGCGGGTTGCCGGCCGGCAGTCTATAGGTGGTACCTTGCCGGCAAAAGTACTATAGCTACATAGAAGCCTGAATGTTACATTCTCCCCTTTTATTAGAACCTTCTTTCTGGAAAAAGGCAGTCAAATTAGACTTTTACATCCCTAATTACTGTATACATTTACAGTAAGGAATAGCCTTTTTTCCATGCTATCTCTCTCTCTCTAGCTAGCATGCCGGGTATTCCGGCAAGACCCAGCTATGCCGGGTACATGCCAGCTGAAATACTGTATATTTATACAGGTAGCCAGTATATCTGATTTATAGAATATACTGCAGATAAAAAACTACTATATAGTTTATACAAGTAGTTATTTCCAATATACTTTGGATATCCCACACAGGCATTTGCTGAGTCCAATCCTATATTGAATGAATATGAATTCTTCGATATCCTGATTAGAAATCAGTATTAGGATTACCCTACAATATTAAACACTTCAAGGCAGGTGTAATACACTCCTAACCCTTAAAGGGTGCAGCCTTTTTCCTTGAGTCTCCCTGATCAGGAAACTCTATATTTCAATATAGTAGGAAGACTACAGCAAATAGGCTGAGTGGGATATACAAATATATGTCTTTATTTTCCTAGTCCAGCTGGCTTCATGCTAGATGGACCATACTGTCATATGCTACTATGAAGGCAGCATAATGACTAGACTACAATACATGATGTACAGTAGCCAGTAAATTGCGTTATAGACTTACTGCAATTAGAAAACTACAGTACCATGATACATTAGTATTTTCTGACATACCTTGGGTACCCTTGTACGAGAATTCTGCTGGTACCGTTCATATATTGAATGAATAGCTTTCTTCAATATTCTGATCGAGAATCAGTCATCCTGACCCCACAGTATTAACATTATTTTGGGACAGTGATTTGATACTTCTCTACCCCTAGGGGTAAGAGTCCTTTTACTTGGAGTTACTCTATAGAGAAATCTCCATGTAGTTAATACTAAGGGGAGGCAACAGCATTTGCTCACAGGGGTACACAAGTATGTATCTCCTACTATCCCTTTATAGCTTACTATCCTAAGCTATTCTGTTGTAGATGACATTTACATGTTGATTATCAAAGAAATAACCCCTTGTATACTCATTTGGTTTTCCTTTCTTTACAGGAGGAACACCAGATATCTTATGCTGCAGTCCTCTGCAAGGCCAAGAGTAAGTACTTTTACGGTCATAATACTTGCAGGTTGCATGCCCCCTGCAATATTATTTCTGGATCCCTACATTATTGGAATACACAGGTTTGCAATATATGTCGGACATTAATGTCTGAAGGTTTTGAAAATCCCAAGTCTACGGAGACTAGGGATACAGCTCAATATAAATTACGCAACTGGGTGATAGGCTTCCAAAAGATCTCTCCGGGACCTTTCCTACCTAATGATAGGATGCGTAAGCTACTATTTCCAAAGGCAAGCGAGGAAATAGTAGTGCCTCAGGAGCGAACTACATCCCCTGACGGCCAGAAAACCTTTGGGATTGAGGGCAAGATGTGCCCCAAGGTAGAAGAGATAAATGTTGTGTTGGAATGTCCTCCGCCTATGCCAGCTATAGAGCCATCGATGTCAACATCTTCGTCTTCTACCCCTCTATTGGATAATGTGGTACAATTATGTATCCAACTGAAGAATCAGATAGAGAGCTTTCGTAAACAAAACGGAAAGCAGGAAGTAAAACCTAAGATAGAGCCTCGTAAAGCTTCTCTTGTCGCTTCCCACGGGTCAGTCAAACGACCCATGAATTAAGACCTTCCAACATGCTCCATAACCAATCCCTGGAGGTTTGCGGAGCAGATGTCGATTTCAAATGGCAATCTCCACATTTCAGAGAAAATATGTGCGGTTCCTATGGACAAAATTCAATTTTGGCCAAGCTTTGATGCTTTTCCTAGTTTTTGGGTCCGACTGAAGTATGAACCAAAGTCAGAAAAAGGAACGGAACCAAAGGAGGTCATGATTCTTGACCATGATAAGGCACAGACTATCCTCTCAGGCAGTCTGAAAAGGGCGGGTTATTCAGAAACGAAGGTATTCTCACTGAATAACAGACACCATTCCTTTCTTGCATTTACTTCTGTTGCCAAAGCTGTAGAGGCGGGTGAGCCATGTCCCACACTCGATGAGTGCAAGCCTTTGTCACCAGCTTTTCCCGGACAGGAAAAGGATTAGAAGGAAGTCCATTTGATATTTTCAGTAGGAAAATTAGACAAGGATGTCGCAAGTCGACAATTCAATGTACGTCTCCCTAAATTGACCGATTTGCTCTTGTTCAATGAACAGATCCCTTTCTCTACAAAACTACATAGAGTTGTGTTCAACCTACAAAAACCCCCCAGACATGCTCATGGTCATATTCAAAATGCATACGGCTACCTTGCTAAAGGACCTTTACGCCTTTGTGAAGGCTAGGAGAGCATGTAGAGAGTTTGTGTTCGCTGCTGCAACAGTGAAACACGAAACAAGGAAGCTAATATCTTCCAACATCTGGGGTAAAGACCTCTTCCCACACGAGGTCATTGAGGAAGTAATTAAGAACGCCACCATGGAGAACATAAGTCTTCTCCAAAAATGGGGCATTCCTTTAAAGAGAAAATCTTCTGTGGTTGTGGGTCCCCAACCTAAAAAGAAGATCGAAAATGCTGGAAATATTCGGGCTGCTCAACAACATCCCACTATTCCAGTGACCATGGTGCTACAGGCAGATGGTCAAAAGTCTAAGCCTACTGACTACTCGAAGCATAAAGACGCTTCGGCTAGGAGGAACTTTCCCTCAGGATTGCAGGACCTTCGATCCTTCGGTCCAAAGCCTATTCAAGATGAGCCATTGATGGGAAACAAATGTCTCTACCATCATTTCCTTACCTTTTCCTACAGTTCAAAACCCTCCTGGAGAAGTATACCTGAGAGCTATAGAGCATACAGGTGGTAAGAAAACTATAGCTCATCGAGTTCCAGGGAAGGCTGTTTTGTGTTCACGAGAAGGACTCAAGATATCAATGAGTCATTCTGAACTTGTCGCCACTCAACAAGTTCATAAAAAACAGCAAGTTCTGAATGTTAATCCTTCTGAACATATGGACCTTGTTCCAATTAGGCCTAGGTGTGTTCGTAGTCTTGTCAGACCTGAAAGGTGTCCTTCGGAACCTTCCAGTCAACCACCCCCTTCCTCCTATCTAGAATTCATGTTACAGAGAGTAACATTCGTCCTAGGAAAGATACGTGTCGGACTCACAGTCCTAAGTATCTTCAAAAGATTGACGAACTTAGTCACGTCAAAATCAAGCCTAGAAATAGTTCAGGTATTAATATACCTAATCGAGAAGCTGGAGTGGGCAGCACCCGAAATGTCGGGCCCATGTGCATTCAAAGAGATGACCCGGTTCCCGGAACATCACGGATGCAAGATAAGCTTCTGGAAGTCTCGACTTTCTCCAGCTCTGGGGTTTCGATGGTTAAAAAACCATCGAAGCCTTCAGTCACTTCAACTCTCCTTTCTTTTGGGAATATAAAAGGAGCTCGCGAGGTCTGTCAAGAGACTCAGGTAGTCGGTCAGATTTTCAAATTGCCAACAGGGAAAAGTACTAAACTATCCCCAGTTCGCAATAGTAACAGACCTGGTGCTAAGGGCACACCGGAAAGATGCGTTAAGAGCATGGAGAAAACATGCATCAAACGCTTGAAGAGATAAAAAAAGACTGAGATCGGTCCCTCTTTAATCGCTTCTCTAACAAAAATTACAGCACTAAAGTCCCAAGACTCTGCTGGTTCTTTCATGGGTGTGGAAGCCCCCTCCACACAGATCAGGCTCCCTACGACTGATCTGGGACACCGAAGCGATAATAAGATGTCACATTCGACCGTCTCGTACAGTCTTGGTGAAGTTACCCATCCCTTTCCTAAAGGGATGACACCTAACAGCAGTTCATTTACAACTGATCCACGATGTGACGGTGGATACTCTATCAGGATCCAAGGCGATAGAGTTGGAATGGTCCATGGACGCAGAAATATTCCCTCCCAGATGGGAACAAGTCCCGGAACTGCAGCTCGACCTCTTCATCACGAGCGTCTTCAAGAAACTACCTCTCTAAATAGCTCTATACGAGGATCCTCTAATGAGGCTGATAGACCAGATGAGGCCGGTCCTAGCTCCGATCCTAGGTATATTTCCAAAGGTTCAGAAATCAACTGCCTTCGGTTTATCACAGAGAACCTAAACCCTTCATTTCATAAATTTCTTGCTCTAGCAGTTAGAAAAAGGTTTGGGATCTCAGAAGGCAATATAGAATTCTTAGAAGAATACAAGGCTAAGTCTACGAGAAGACAATATGATTCTTCCTAGAAGAAGTGGGTTGCGTTTGTCAAAACAAAAGGACCGAAAGAAATTTCTATGAACTTCTGTGTGTCCTTCTTTGTCCACCTTCATAGCCAAGGTCTGGCAGCCAATACGATAAATACGTGCAAGTCAGCTTTGACTAGGCCTCTCCTATATGCCTTCCAAGTAGATCTGGCGAATAAAATCTTAAATAAGATTCCGAAGGCATGTGCTAGGCTTAGGCCCGCAGTTCCACCAAAGCCCATCTCTTGGTCTTTGGACAAGGTCTTACATTATGCCTCATCTGTGAACAATGAATATTGTTCTCTTAGGGGACCTAACCCAAAAGGTTATTTTCCTATTTGCTATAGCCTCTGGGGCTAGAGTTAGTGAAATAGTGGCCCTATCCAGAGATGAGGGTCACATTCAGTTCACGGAATTAGGAGAACTGAATCTCTTTCCTGATCCATCCTTTCTCGCAAAAAACGAGCTACCCACTAAGAGGTGGGGACCCTGGAGAATCTGTCCTCTGAAGGAAGATGTCTCTCTATGTCCTGTAGAGTGTCTAAAGGTCTATCTTCGTAGAACTTCAGACTTCAGGGGAGGACAGCTCTTTAAAGGAGAAACTTCAGGATCAAACTTATCTTTAAATCAGCTGAGGGCGAAGCTCACCTACTTTATTCGTAGAGCGGATCCAGACAGTACTCCCGCAGGTCATGATCCGAGAAAGATTGCTTCATCACTGAACTTCTTTCAGTTTAT
>NC_090728.1:3834651-3889651 GCF_036898095.1 Palaemon carinicauda
TTTGGTCTGAAGCAGTCTAACCCTCTCTCTATTAATCCTGGCATTGCCTAGGTTAGGAATCTGCACTAGACGCTGGTGACCTTATGCCATCTATTGACTCTTTGAGTGACTAGTTTCAGTGTAACAGTATGGCGTCTCACTCAACACTGTTTAGGAGAAAGGACTCCTTTGGGATGTAGTTTACTGCATACCCTACTATGGATATTGTTAGTAAAATGTTATTTGAGAACATGAAATTAGTTCATAACTCGATTATAGGAGTTCAATTTATAATTAAGAAAAGAGTAATTGTTAAGGTAGTACCAAACATGTTTAATGATCTCATGAAAAATTACTATGGCAAAGAGTTATGTTTAGACCAGTTAGGAAATGTAAAGATAGTCCATTGCGTGCGTTTCAATAACTAATGTTCCTTTCTGATTCTCAGAAGAGAAGATGATCGACGTTTTACCGAAATATGGAAAAAGGAAGGAATCAGGCTAAACAGATTTGAAGATGGACCATTAAAAGGGCTACTGACGGGAGTCAGGACAGGCTGCATGAGACTAAAAGAGAATGTCCCATCATCAATTATGGTTATAGGATTTCCCTTTACTATCTTATATAATGGGCAGCTATGGACATGCTTTCAGTGTGGGGAAATAGGTCACATAGCCGAGGATTGCAAATAACAAGATGTAAGGAAAGAAGGAAAGTTCCCTCACCTACCTATGGAAGGAAAGGATGAAACCAGCGTAAAAGCATATGAGTTGCACAAAGGTAATGTAGAAAAGCCAACAGTCTAAGAAAGGGGAGATAACCAACGTTATCAAACTACAGATATAATGACCGAAGGAATGGATAGGGATGAAGGATCTAATTTAATAGAAGGACAGGTATCAGATTGAACAGCAGAAGAAATTGTTAAAGATAACTCACAAAAGGAATGTGAGAAAGAAAAGGATGAAGGTGATTCGATAAAACTTGGGAAAGCCACAACAGAAGGGAATGTTAGAAGTAAGCTAGGGGTAGAAACGAAGGAAGAAATTGTATCAGGAGAACCTTTGGACTACAAATGGGAAGAAAATGTTGATGGAAAACTGGAGAAAAGGGTAATCGATAGTGGGCTAAATTATGAGAACGAAAGGGATCTTTTTGAGGACAGTCTTAATTACGAGCAGGATGGTGATGATGAGGCGTCAGTGAATTTCGTAGATGAAAACAAATGTTGAGATTCATAAGGAGGTTAAAGAAAACGAGTTACTAGCAGAAAATGAAGCAGCGAGTATAGTAATGGGAAAACAGGAAGGAAAACGGATTGTGGGGAAACATATTATGAGATGCTCGTGCCCCAAAGAGAACTTTACAGTACTGACATAGAAATGGAAACATGGCATATATGGCAATAAACTTAACATAACGCTGAAGAAAGACCCATGCCAAAACATTGAAAGGTCAAACCAGAATTTATCATCAAATGATAGAACAGGAAGCTTAAAGCAATTCAACCTGGTATTGTAAATGTATTTTACATGATATACAAACTTCATTTCATCAACATTAAATGTAGCAACAGTTAATGCAAATGAACTTAATACTCTGAATATGAAAATTAAAATAATAAACGTTATGTTCCTTTATAATCTAGTTATAATTTTCGTCCAGGAGCACAATACAAATGGGGAAGGGAACCTTGAATATGTTGAAAAACACTGCAAAGTTTTGATTAATTATACACAATTGTTTAAGGGTAGAAAAGCTATTTCTTTAAATAAAACATCTACTGTGGAAATTTTGAATTTTGAAAAAAATACTGATGGTTATGTTATGAGTGTTAAATGTCATTATTCAAACGTTACCATTCAATTGTTAACTGTGCATGCTCCTTCTTGGAATAGTAAGAGAAAAGAAAGGGGAAAATGATTTCATACATATATTTTATATTGTTTTAGAAGCAATATGAGTAATATCATAATGGGTGGAGATTGAAATTCTATTACCTGTATCAGAGATTGTTCAAATTCTGATAGTGAACTTCTATCAATGTAGTATACTTAAAAATCAACCTAAAACTTATGGATGCTAGGGATTCATGTCATCATCAAGTAGGGTATGCTTATGTTAGAGAGAATTATGGCTGAAGGCTGAATAGGTTTTATTTAAAAGATTTATATAACCCTCTGGCAAATATTCAAAACATTCCTGCCAGCTAGACTGACCAATGTATTATAGTAATAGCTTTAAAATCCGAGAATGTAGCGTTGCCAGGGAACGGGTACTGGAAACTTAATATTAATACTCTAGATACAGATATTGTAATAAACAATTTTCTTATGAATTGGAATAATATTAAGAGGAGCAAAGATACAGTTGGAAATATTTTGTGTTGGTAGTATTATACGAAAGCTCAGGTGAAATCTTCCTTTATCACATTTTAAAAGCAAATTAACTAAGCAAAATATGGCTTATTGAATTTTCCGAACTACCAATTGAAAGAAGAAATAGGAAAAGGTGTATTAAATAAGGACAAGTTTTCGTTAGTGAGCTCTTTGAAATTAAGAATAAATAGTATTCAAGATGAGATCTGTAAAGGAGTCAAATATAGAGCAAAAACGGATGATCAATTAGAGGGTAAACAAGTTTCAGCGTACCTATCAGTGAGGGAGAAAAACTCTAAATCGTATGTAAATAAAATAGAGTGATGATGATAGCAAAATAGTAAACCTCAAAGCTATTGCTTTAAATATCAGATTTTGTAGCAGGAGTGTGGTTGGGTCAATCTTTGGGTCTTTGGCAGACGACCCAAACCTCATTTCTTATATAGGGAATTAAATGTCAAAAGAAAATTTTATATTGAGTAAAGTTTATGTAAATAAGTTGGACAAGCTCATTGCCAAAGAATATGTACTAAATGCCATTGTAAGATAAATAATAAGAAATATATAAGTTACTCTATAGGATATAAGGCTTACATACTTAGTCATTGGTAAGGGATGTAATTTGTTATTATGTATATTGCATATATGAAGGTATATAAAGCCATTGTATTGATCCTGTTATGAACTGTATTAATAAAAAGATAAAAGAAAATAATGTATGTAGAAACAGTGTCAATATAAGTTTTAAAAATCATCATGATCGACTAGATAGTCAGCCTAATCATGTCTCAATAGTAATATTACCAAGGTTATAACTGATAGGCTAACGAATACTCGTTTGGAATACACTGACACTCAGCCGGAAACTGACTACAGTACAATTAATAGTAATAATATTTACCAGCAAACCAGCTAGCCAGTCTCTATCCTAACTTAACTATCATTTTTTGAATGTAGGTAAAGTGTTAAGATTAGTCATATTCTGAAGGCGATATATTAAGTTGGGTGTTTAGAAACAATAATACAGATTGCATATATGTATTGAATTTTTTATTAACTCATCGTCCAATATAAAGGAAGAGGGTTCTCTGCTTATGAGAAAATAAGTAAATAAACAACCTACAAAGAACATATAAGTAGTTTAGTCATCAATATGCCTTGACGCATAGAAAATCTTAAGATGAGTTATTTTTTTCTAATGTTTTTGAAATTTGGATCGTCCTAAGTACAGAGCCATATTATCTGAGGAAAAAATGGAAATTAAGTTTCTAAACAAATGTATGGGAAATAACCCTCTTTAGCTGGCCATATCTTTTTATTTTTTTATTTTTGGAAAACAAAAGAATTTTTTTTTTGGAAAGAGAATAAAAAAACTGCATTAGAAAAGTGAAACCGAAAAGATCACAAACAAATTCTAACGACACTCCTAAACGGGTCGACCGATTTTTTTTCTCTTTTTTTTTTATCCTCGATCCTTCTTACGCCACTATTCTTTTTTTTATTTTTGTCAGGTGGCAAGATGCCTTTTGTCTCTTTTATGTCATTGAATGAGCAAACAATACTTCGCTAACAGTTACCCGAATGGCGTGCTCCTATTGGTCAATGTCTAAATTAGATCTTGCTCTTGGCTAAGGCGATAAAGAAATAGCGCCCCAAATATTCTTCAAAGCCAGATTTTTTTTTTCTCCAATATTTTACGTCCAAAAAATCCTCTCTGCTGCCACCTTATGACATTGCTAAAACATGGACACATGCAGTCAATTATTGAAGAAATTTTTATATGCTTTCTTTGAAAATACACTAAAAATTCTCTTATATACATATATGATGATGCATATAAGACAAAATATAGGGTTTTGAAGATAAAAATGTTCATATGAGAAATATCTTAATAAAAATGCGGAATCTTCGATAGAATTCCCACCAGCCAATAGCAAGAGCTCTTCCAAAGTCTCTTGGCAGATAACGAAGCGTTTGGCCACTATGAGACGGCAAAAGAAAAGTTTGGCAAAGTAGAGGTCTCTGATTGGCCAAAGCACCAATTCCTCTCTATAGTTCTGGAGCTGAAAAAGAACGGTGGTTAAAGTTAGCTAGTGGTGGAAAATATGATTTTATTTATTTTTTCTTTATATTAGGGCGGTTTTTTTATAAGCTGTAACCAGTGTTAGCTATGAAAAGTTTTGAAAATATCGACATTTTAACCATCTTAACCATGTCATGAAAGATTTGGTTGGCCATTATACCGTGAAACATTTTCCTTTTTAATTTGTGAATATTACAGGCTATCGAAGACAATATGTTCATATTATTTAATGTAATAAGTGATTGGTAATTCAGAGAAAGGGCTGAACATGGTATTTTTTTTTTTTTAAGTAGATAAGTACCATGGAATTACCCGGTCGTATGGGATAAAATTTCAAATCTATTATTTGACGTACGGTTTAAGTAATATATGTGACCTGGAAAATAGTGCAAACCAAGTGACATTAAAAAAAGGAAACTTTGAATAAAGGATGCCCCTTGGCGTGGTGTTCAGGCTTTCTACTAATGCATCCGGCAAAAAATCAATGAAATACTTTTTCCTCCCCCATGATTACGAATGACGTATTTATTTAAGATTATCGTTACCATCCCCACCCCCACCAGTATACTTACTGATGATGATGCAATCATTTTAATGATGATTCTGCTCCAATCATCAATGCCCACTGTTAAACAAACTTTTTTTCATAAGTCCGGTTTCATACAAACATTAACTTTACAAATTATATTTTACACCAATTGCTACAATGTATTTGCGGGTAGTTTTAGGGGGTATTGCATCAAGTCAAGAGGGGTGTAGTCCGCACAGCATGCTTTTAGGGGGCTAGTCCCTTTACTCTTTTTGGTTCCTTTCTGGGATGCCGTGCGTGACGTCTTTCCGATGCTGAGGTGCTGTAACAAGTTTAAATGAGCTTTATTATTATTATTATTATTATTATTATTATTATTATTATTATTATTATTATTATTATTATCATTATTATTATTATTATTATTATTATTATTATTACTAGTAAAGCTACAGCCATAGTTGGAAAAGGAAGATGTATAAGCCCAAGGGCTCCAACAGGGAAGAATACCTCAGTGAGGAAAGGAAATAAGGAAAAAAATAAACGTTGAAACAAAAATTTACAATAAAATATTCAAAAAACAGTAACACCATCAAAACAGATATGTCATATATAAACTATAAAAAGACTTATGTCAGCCTGTTCAACATAAAAACATTTCCTGGAACTTTGAACTTTTGAAGTTCTACTGATTTAACTTTCGAGGTCTCCCAGAAACACACCGAGCCCGTGCCCTACACGTTAATACAATGACCATGGAGCAGGAGAGACGAAATATTTGGATATTCATGTAGTATTAGATTCCCTATTCTAGCATTCCACAGGGAAGTCCTTGGAAATCACACAACACATTAACCCTGAAAACCATTTTGATAAATTCTTTGTAGAACACGTAAAAAGCAATATGACAATAATTGGGTATTACTTTCACCTTAATTTTGTAATTGCAGTGTAAATAAAAACAAAAGTTATTCATAATCTGTTTTTTTTTATTTTTATTTTTATCTCTGCATATACTGTATTATATCTATGCTTTTGCAGGTGACTTAGTAAACGTATTGGGATGATGATAAATAAAAGACAACACGTATCATCACTTATGTAATCAGTGAACAGAATGTTTGTTTCGGCATGAACTGAAATGGTTGATCAACCAGTCTTCTGAAAATGTTGTTCATTAGAAATAATCCACGAATATATTAATTGTATTTAGAGTAGCACGTTAATCTTTCCAATAATGTTGTGCTGAAAGCCCGTCAAGATTATCTTATTCGCTCCATTTACTCTGAATAGCGAGTAAACAAGGGGTGGGTGCAGTAAATGCTTACCTTGATAATTATAGGTTGAAGGGGACCTGCTGATTCATTAGTTGGGTACAGATGGTACACAACAAACTTATTTTGTGATTATGTGTAAAATAAATGGAATGTTATTCTCTCTCTCTCTCTCTCTCTCTCTCTCTCTCTCTCTCTCTCTCTCTCTCTCTCTCTCTCTCTCTCTCTCTCAGTTTTGTATCTGTGTGCCGGTTAGTGATTACACTTTTGCGACCCTATAAATATCATGATTTAACGCGGATAACAAAAGGCTATCGAGTGCAATATAGCTACAAGTTTTCGTGAATAGTCAGTGATTAGTTTGAGGTCGGAGAAGTGGGATAAAACGTCGACATAGAATAGTTATCTTGTGAATTACTAAAAATCTAATCAAGATGGCTATGTACAACACGGGCAAGGCTTGGAGAGACATCGCTGGACTCAGCAAAAATAAATTCCATGAGTTGGCGAAACAGGAGCTCGACCGTCTGATAACAGAGGTCACTAGTAACGTCAACCAATGTGACGGAAAAATATTCGCAGACATATTGAAACAATATGATCCAATAAACTGGAGCAAATCTGCGGAAAACATCAGCAAAATAATAGAAGAAATTCCAAAGAAAATCCAAGTGTTAAAAAGACTTATAAAGAAAGTCTACATCAATCAACACATTCCATCAAAGAACAATAAGAAGTCCAATATGGTGAATATGCTGATTGATGCAATGGGAAAAAGAATGCCAAAATGCTGTAATACATGTAAGATATGGTATTCCATTAATAATCCTCAACAATTGATTAGAAAATGTGATGCCTCTCATGTCCCAACACATCCCACATGTGCTGAAATACAGCAAAAAATAAAAAATAAAGACACAAAGGTATTCTGCTCAACATGCTTAGTCTGGATAGAAAATATAATTAAGTCGAGACTAAATCTGCAAATAGTTGAAGATAAAGAAGAGGAAGAAGAAGAAACAGAAGAAGAAGAAGAAGAAGAAAAAGAAGAAGAAGAGAACAATGAACAGGATATGTGTAAGGATGCAGAAGAAATCATTGATATAACCTATGATGCCATCCAACAACATACTTATGAAGAAATAAATTACCAGATGGAAACAAATAATAGACCCAAGAGACTCTACCCGGACCTACATAATTTTAGGGAAGAGCAAGAACAAGAAAAAATAGAAAAGAAGGATATAGTCTGCAATATGCTGAAAAGAGGGAATTGCAGATTTGGCGAAAGATGCTACTACAAGCATCCAAAGATATGCCATAATTATGAAATATATGGTAAATGTGCGTATTTAGACGGATATGGAGACGAATGCAGAGATCTCCATCCAAAAATATGCAAAAACCTAAAAGAAGGAAAAGGATGCATTTACAACAAAAAATGTCGATATATGCATCCTGCAACCATGAATGAAAGTAAGAAAACTCAGCAAACTGAAAAGAAAAATGAAAGCAAAAAAGAAACAAAAAAAGAAACAAAAAAGCAGGCCGTGTATATACCGCGCTTTGAACCAAGAGCCCCAAGATTTGAGGCCTTTCAACCCAAACCTGCACATTTAGAGCCCAACTACAAAGAATGCATCTATAATGCTAGGGGTTGGTGCAGATATGGGGACAGTTGCAGGTATACACACACAAATAAATATGAAGGCGAAAGAGCAAATATAATAGAAAAGTTGGATTTTTTAATGGCAGAATTCCGGGAAATGAAGAAAAGAACATCATATCAGAACAGGAAGGAAGCATGGGAGAATCCATATTATTACCAATATTAAATAATGGGGATGAAACACAAACCATAATAGTAATGAATGCACAGGGTTTAGTCACGAGTAACTCTAAAAGGAAAATAGAGTTCTTAGAAGAACTAACCCTAATTGAAAAAATAGATATATTAAATATAAGTGAAACATGGTATTCCCAAGAGACTGGCAGTGATGACCAGATAAAGGGTTTCCAAACTTATAGATCAGACAGAAAAAATAGGAATCAAGGGGGAACCGCAATATATGGAAGAGACATAAATCAAGGAAAAGTATGTGAAAAATACAGCAACACAGAATGTGAATTGATTGCGGTAGAATTTGAATTTGAAAAACTAATGAATATTGTAGTTTACAGACCCCCAAACACTAAGGAGTTTGACATAATAATAGAAAAAATAGATGATATATGTAGAAACCATAAAGACTGGAATATACTCCTATCCGGAGATTTTAACTTTCCTTTCGTGGATTGGAAAGAACGGATAGAAGAAAGTGGTTGTATGTATACATATTAAAAAGATAGTAATAGTAGCGCAGAAGATAAGAGGCAATTTGAAAAGCTTCAAGATATGCTATTAGAACATAATATGCAACAAATAAACCACATTCCAACAAGAAAGGAAAATGTCCTAGATCTAGTATTTGTGAATGAGGTGAATTATGTTAAAGAAATAATAGTGTATAACACGGGAATTTCAGACCACAATGTCATAGAATTGATAGTTCATTCCAAAGCAAGTGATCACAGAATTAATAAAAGCACAAAACTTTGGGAAGGATATGGAAAATATAACTTTTACAGTAAGAATATAAAATGGTCAGAAATAAATGAAGAACTGAATAAAGAATGGAAAAATGTATTTATAAGTGATAATATACAGGTAAATACGGATATACTGTACAAAATACTGGAGAAAATTGTTGAAAAATATGTACCGAAAAAAAACAATAAACAAAAGACGTGCATACCAAGAGACAGAAGAATCTTATTTCAGAAAATTAAAAAGTGGAAGAAAAATCTTGCAAAAGAAAAAAATGTGTGGAAAAGGAGGGAAATAAAATGTAAGATAGAAAATGCAGAACAAAAGATTATACAGTCGAAAGAAAATGAAAAAAGGGACTTAGAAGAAAGGACACTTCAAAATATAAAAAGAAACCCCAAAGTACTTTACTCCTATGCAAAAAAGATGAATAAAAGGAGAATAGAAATAGGCCCTCTAAGAATTGAAGGACGGCTAACGAATGAAAAAAAGGAAATATGCAACATATTAGCAGAAAATATAAGAGTGAGTTCACGCCAAGAATTGCGAATGAGAATAATGAAACAGAAATGAGAGAAGAAAATGTTGAATATCTAACAGATATAGATATTAATGAAGCAGATATTGTCACGGCTATAAACGAAATTAAAAATGGATCGGCAGCCGGACCAGATGGAGTTCCAGCGATTTGGTAACAAAAACTGCAAACACTATCGCGAAGCCACTTGCAATACTGCTAAGACAGAGTATAGATATGAGCGAGATATATGTTAAACATAAATTAGCTTATATAACCCCTATCTTCAAAAGTGGATCAAGACTAGAGGCAAGCAATTATAGACCTGTTAGTCTAACATCACATATTATGAAAGTGTATGAGAGGGTAATAAAAAAGAAAATAATGAACCATTTGGTCAAAAATAATTTGTTTAATATGGGTCAACACGGTTTCGTACCTGGAAAAAGTACACAGACCCAACTGATAGCTCACTATGAAAACATATACAATAATATGATAAATGAAAAAGACACAGATGTGATCTATCTAGATTTTGCAAAAGCCTTTGACAAGGTAGACCATAACATATTGGAGAAAAAAATGAGAAAGCATAATATTGTGGGAAAGATAGGAAAATGGGTAAAAGAATTCCTGCAAAACAGAAAACAGATAGTGGTTGCAAATGACGAGAAATCAGATGAAGCCCAGGTAATATCTGGTGTGCCCCAAGGTACGGTATTAGCTGCACTGCTATTTGTTATTATGATCTCAGACATAGACTGTGATGTTGAAAACTCCGTAGTGAGAAGTTTCGCCGATGACACAAGAATAAGTAGAGAAATTACTTGTGATGAAGATAGGAACTCACTACAAAGAGATCTAAACAAAATATATGAATGGGCGGAGATAAATAGGATGGTATTTAACTCCGATAAATTCAAATCAATAAATTATGGAAACAGAGAAGGAATGGTGTATGCATACAAGGGACCTAATAATGAGACAATCACAAACAAGGAAGCAATTAAAGACCTTGGTGTAATTTTAAATAGGAATATGTTATGCAACGACCAAATAGCAACACTGTTGGCTAAATGTAAAGCAAAAATGGGAATGTTATTCAGACACTTTAAAACAAGAAAAGCTGAACACATGATTATGCTTTACAAAACTTATGTGCGTAGTACACTCGAGTACTGCAATGTGATATGGTACCCACACTACCAAAAGGATATTGCGCAAATAGAGAGTGTACAAAGGTCCTTTACTGCTAGAATAGAAGAAGTTAAGGACCTTGATTACTGGGAAAGACTGCAATTTTTAAAACTATACAGTCTAGAAAGGAGAAGAGAACGCTACATGATAATACAAGCATGGAAGCAAATAGAAGGAATTGCTGAAAACATCATGGAGCTTAAAGTATCAGAAAGAGCAAGCCGAGGTAGATTAATAGTGCCAAAAAGCATTCCAGGTAAACTGAGAAAGGCGCACAGGACATTAATCCACTACGCACCAGCATCGATAATGCAGCGACTATTTAATGTGCTGCCAGCTCATCTAAGAAACATATCAGGAGTGAGCGTAGATGCATTTAAAAATCAGCTCGATAAATACCTAAGATGCATCCCAGACCATCCAAGACTGGAAGATGCAAAATACACCGGAAGATGTATTTGCAACTCTCTGGTAGATATACGAGGTGCCTCACACTGAGGGACCTGGGGGAACCCAAACAAAAAAAATAAGGTAAGGTAAGGCTCTCTCTCTTCGCAAACACACACACATATATATATATATATATATATATATATATATATATATATATATATATGTGTGTGTGTGTGTGTGTGTGTGTGTGTGTGTCTGTGCGTGTATGGGTGAACATCCCCGAATATCACCAATAACCAACATATATCTGAATTGTATATGAATAAATTCGGATAACAAGCGGATGTATCCAATTAAGGAGGATTTACATCGGCTTCCCAATATGTGGTGGAGGACAATTTCGCTTCACTCGAATTAACAGGAAGTGGTCTATATTGTATATTATTACTGCAACTTATCGATATTTTATAAATGAATGTGCAACCTGTTTTCTCTAAACTATTTCCAAATCTCTTCATTTATATCATACCAATTTTCTTAAAGTATGAGAGTTTTAGGAGTGTTTCCATTTGATTACAAGCTTTTCTTTTCTTTTCTTTTTTAAAGATATAATACAACACAGTTGAAAAGGGGGGCGATAGTAAAACATGAAGACAGGAGCCTAAAAGAAGGGGAAATACATAAACGTATAGAAAAAAGTTAATGTAATATGAGTAGAGGGAGACGTCTTGCCAAATAATAATTTCACGTATTTTTATTGTTACCTATTCTCATTTTTGAAAAAAGGAGAATGCTGAATAGAAATAAAAGAAAGAATGTTGGAATTATTCATATGAATATTTTTTAGTAATATATAGTAAAAAAAAATGATGACAAGGTGAGAAAAGAAGTGATCAATAAAAGAAATGAAAAGCTTTAAACTAATGGATTAGGATATTCAGAGATAATTCGGTATTATGGTAAAGAGTAGCTTTGAAGTGCTGGTGAGAGGAGCGCGTAAGTCAGAAAGGGTAGGCGACAGGATATGAACAAAAAAGGAAGGGTATTCAAACCCAAGAAGTTCAAGATTACATGTTAGATAGAGGGGACGGTTTGAACATAGGAAAAAGGTATGTCAGTAATCTATACTCTGCTTAATATTTACGCTTAGAGATCAGTAAGGAAAGCGATCTAGAACAGGGTGGTCCAACTACAGGCCCGCGGGCCAAATGTGGCCCGCGAGGGGATTTTTTGTGGCCCTCCAACACTGACCTATTATGCAGTAGGATTTAATGTTTCGAAATCTTAATGGACCTAAATTGTCCCTCCTGAATACTAACAAAATAAAAAAAATGCTAGATAATGAAATAAAATTTAAATCACACATTTCAGTAGAATTTCAATACTCTCTCTCTCTCTCTCTCTCTCTCTCTCTCTCTCTCTCTCTCTCTCTCTCTCTCTCTCTCTCTCTCTCTCTCTCTCTCTCTCTATGCATTTGATACCATTCTCTATTTTACTTTTGATGGTAGATAGAATAATAATAATAATAATAATAATAATAATAATAATAATAATAATAATAATAATAATAATAATAACAAATATAAATGTAACAAGGTTAATGAAAACGCCGTGAATAGAATGGAGATTAAGCCTGTTTCGAATAGTTTTCAGCTTGCCTTTATTTTGCATTTAAGCACTATTGTTCATAACGTCTTTCCATATTGAGTCAAAGTAAGAAAAGAAAATGCTCTGATATGTAAAGATCATATGATATGGAGTGGGAAGAAGAATATTGTGTGGCATCCAATAGGTTCTGTTCTAAAGGAATGCGTTCGAATGCATTGTGAGACATTGCACAAAGAAAAGTATGCTCAATTGCGGGAAAATCACGAAGTGGTATATTGAATATCTTGATTGGCAAACATCAACAGCAAAATTATGGGTTACATAACCTCTGAAAACCATAAACAGCTAGTCTTACTGCTTTATAAGAAGTTACTTTGGTGCTTATACGAAATAGAAAATAATTTACGGGAGAAGAATTAATAAAGCAGTGTACAGTAAAATAGCACAAGAGTTTGCCGAAGAAAATGTACCTGGTAGTAAAAAAAATGAAAGTGTACTGGATTTAGATGACCGCACTGATGTAAGTGAAACAAGTCAGATATTCGTATTTTTCGACACCATTGGCGAGGATTTTGTGGAACACGAAAAACTTGTCAAAATGCAGTCATTGAATGATGATAGCAGAGGTTCTGATATATATATATATATATATATATATATATATATATATATATATATATATATATATATATATATATATATATATATATATTTATATATATATATATATATATATATATATATATATATATATATATATATATATATATATATATACACATATATATATATATATATATATATATATATACGTTTCCATCATATCCTTGGTCAATGAATATGGAGGGTTTGAAATGTGCTCCTGCATTATAACTGATAGTACGGAAGCTATGGTTGGCAGTAATGTGGGGTTAGTTGGTCTTTTAAAGAAAAATGGAGTGCATTGCATCCAACTACACTGCATTATTCACCAAGAGGCCTTATGAAGCAAAATATTGCAGATGAGTGATGCCATGACAAGTATTGTGAATTTAATAAAAGTCGGAAATATTTCCTTAGGCATAGAACATTTATATCATTCCTGGAAAAACTAAACACAGAGAACAGTGACCTGCCACTATAGTACGTGTTAGTGGGTTGAGCGATACTACCATTTCTATAAAATCAGCATATTAATCATTCAGAAAAGTGCTAAATTTAGCTACACGATAAAGACTTTCTTTGCTCCCAAGCAAATCTTTGAAGGTAATGACTGCCCACCTGAACGTTCTAAACATGAACCTACAAGGAAAATTACAGAATGTTTCCCAGTTAGTAGGACATGTTGATTCTCTTCGTAAAAAGCTGCAACTTTTCAGTGAATGCTTAAACAAGAATGATCTAACACACTTCCGTTCTTGTCCTAAATTGAACAGAAATAATGGAACATACTCCTCATCTTTTTAGGGGAAAACTTGAAAGGTTATATTGTGAATTTGAGAAAAGATATATATATATATGTGTATATATATATATATATATATATATATATATATATATATATATATATATATATATATATATATATATATATATATGGTTGTGTGTATAAATTTACTTTGATTGTACAATATTTTGAAGTTAAACAGGAATAGAACTGTAAAAGGTTCTATTTTTTCTTATCTTATGATTATAAATTATTACTAAATACTAGTATCTGAGTCTTTTATATCTTTTTTACTCTTTTTGTATATCATATGTACTTTAATTATGATTTGAAGTTAAATATCAACAGAACTATATAAGCTTTGAATTTTTAATTCTTACCTTATTTATTTTTCGTCTTAGGGAAAAAAATATATTCATATACAAATAAGTATGGGGGAAAATCTTATGACACGGTGTGTAAACTCTTCAAGTGCATCAACATACTTGGTAAAAAAAAAATCATTTATATAAAGGAAATGAATCCTCTTCCCTTGGGGGAAGGTGCTCCACTCCAGTTACTGCACCAGGAATTATAATTCTAGTATTAATCTTATTTTTTTGGTCCGTGCCATCAAGGATTTCAGGTAATATGGCCCTTGGCATGGAAAAGGTTGGACCACCCTGATCTAGAATATCCATCAATACTAGTTTTTTAGTGTGGCGCATTAGTGCTCACTCACAGAGGTGCTCTTTTTTTCTGGGAAAATTTTCCTACTGACTGATTAGTTACAAATATTTATCCATTAGCAAAATCTATTCACTAACCTAAATTTGTCCCTGTGATATATGTTTTGTCAATAAATAATGCTAACAAATAATGAGATTAGGAAAAAAAAAAAAAAATATATATATATATATATATATATATATATATATATATATATATATATATATATATATATATATATATATATATATATATATATATATATATATATATATATACCCAATAAAGTAGAAAACTCCGAGTAAACCTTTAAAAGGACTCGATTGACAGTATGATGGTGCCGAAAGAACAAAATGTAAATGAATTGTTGCATGTGGCCTTTAGTAGATTTGCTCTAAAAAAAAAAAAAAAAAAAAAAAAAAAAAAAAAAAAAAAAAAAAAAGCCCTTCCTGTAACGACTCATATCATAAGCCTATATTTCAAGTCCGCATGGAGAGGGATTGCTATTTTTTCGTAAAGTTATAGGTGTACTAAGGTGTTCCATAAATTGCCTAAAAATCCCAATTAAAGGAATTCATAATTTCACCGCCGACTTAAAACTACGATGCCCCTTCATACCCATCTCGTTATTTGACAGTTTGAAATTCCTTCTGCTTCCCCGTAAGTCTTCACCATTCGCGAGTTTTATTAATTCCATTTTGTTTGCACATTTTGATATTCAGAGAAAGTTGAAAAAAAAAAGTTTTTCTCATGATTAGTGGTTTTTTTTATCCCAATTTGCTAAATATTATCAAAGTTACACATTTATGCAGCGTGCATCCGAAAACATGCTACTGTCGTTGACTTTGCCGGGTGTTGTTATTGAATTTAGACTCACTGTTATAATACTTTATAATCTCCTTATTTGTTAACATTATATATTGACAAAATATATATACGAAAGAGAGATTTAGGTTAGCAAATAAGGTTCAATGCACATCACTTGGGGATCATTTGAAAAAAAAAAAAACTATGCTATCCGAACAAAATAGTAGGAAACTTTCCTGAGCTGTAAGGGTAATTATCTATGATTAATGATAAGTGTAAATGAAAGAGAAAAATATTTAAGTTGTTAAGAGGAAAATCTTGTTAATCATGTGTGGGATAAGAAGAATTATTCAGGTGGGAAATATGGAGATGTAGGGAAGTAAATAAAAAGGTTATCGTGAATAAAAGGAAGTATTCGATAATTTTCAGGTTGTTAGATTAACTGGAAATATTGGAGTAATAAACTAGTGAGAATAATGCATAATCCAAGGGGGCAAAAATGTAATAAGAGAAGCAGGTCTTGTTCAAAATATATTTCTCCCCCGTGTCTTTTCCTTAATGCCGAATAAAAGAGAAGAAACTTACAAGAGATTTTTGAATCTCTTCACCAGTTGCGTCCAAATATTCGAATTGCTTAGTGCACTTTGAAAAAGGAATCCATAAGGCTCTTTCAACAGTGTTTCATAAAACTTCTATACGTGGTTGTTTGTTTCACTTTGGCCAATCTTACTGGGAAAAGATAAGCGAGGTTGGCAGAAAAAAAATCAGTATTATAATGACCCAAAGTTTGCTCTTAAAATTAAATGCTTTAATTCTCTGGCATTTCTTCCACCATCCGAACACATCGCCGCATTTGAATTGCTATCGGACGATAATGATATACCAGATGAGTTTATTGGTTTCTTTGAAAGCACATATATTGGCGTGTACCGAGGAAGAGGAACCAACTGCAGAAGAGGAGAGCCCCTTTTCTCCATAGGTCTCTTGAATGTACATGAACAGGTCTTAGAAAATATACCACGGTCTAACAATGGAGCTGAAGGTTTCCATACTGCTCTACGATCGTCGTTAGCAAACACACACCCAAATATCAGGAAACTTTGTGCCGCATTGCAAAAGGAGGAAAGCCTGACTAAAATAAAAATTATTCACATTACTCGAGGGGATCACAACAATCAAAGAAATAAATACAAAAGGGTTAATGCCAGACTTAGACACCTTGTTGAATGTTTTTGTCATTGTCATACCATGACTCATGTCCATACAGTGACACCAATCTCACTAAACTGATATATAGGCTGATTTTTATATGTAATTTTAGGCGATTCGATTTCCAAATTTTATTTAACCTAGCCATTGTCTGATTTGCGTTTTGCAATCTTTCACTAAATTATAATTATGAAATCCCTGTTTTCGAGATCTTAGTTTCTAAATACATGAATGATTCTACTGCATTAATCCTTTCTCCTTCCAATAATATTTCATCTTCCATGGCATACTTGGTTTTCATCATCTCTGTCTTTCTTCTATCCATCTTTGGCATAACCTCGTGTGATACTTCATGCCCTCTGGTAAGCAAGCATTGGAATTCCTGTGATGTTTTACTAACAAGGACAGCATCATCAGCATACTCTATGTCTGCTAAATTCATATCACCAATCCAGTCAAATCCTTCTCCACCATCTTTGACTGTTCTACGCATTACAAAATCCATGAGGAGGATAAACAACATAGGTGACAACAAATTCCCTTGGAGTACTCTGATGTTCACTGGAAATCCATCTGATAAGACTACATTGACATTAACTTTGTAATTGCTATGTTCATGTACAAATTTAATCACATTTACATATTTAAGCGATATTCCATAATATATGTATATATATATATATATATATATATATATATATATATATATATATATATATATATATATATATATATATATATGGTAGTCCATATAAGGAAAATTGAAAGATGTGCACATATAGAAATGCTCAACAGTTTCGTACGCCACTGGACCTCTTCTTAGAACGTTTATTATGGAAAGAATAAATACACACGTTTGTACAGTACATACAAGAAAGACTTAAAATCATAAAAAAAATAATAATACGAATATTCAAATCACTACCCAACAGGCAAAAATCACTTAACATAAGAATAAAATCAATAAAAGCTGAAATTACAAATTACAAGAAAACAAATAATGGAACCTTCAACAAGCACTTAATATAATAAAAAAACAAGCGAAGAACTGTTAAATAAAACTTTAGAGTCTATCCTGACACTTTATACTGTGTAAAATAAAAGGATCCGATTCATAAATGCCTGGAGATAAATCAAAATTTTTTTTCTTTCTGTAAAATATACACGCTGCTTCGATGACATTTTTCTATATAAAAACAGTGTGTTTGAACAAAATTTGTGAATATTGCCAATCAACTGGATAATTACATGTTTTATCATGTACACAAATGGTACTGCTTTTGTTATTTGTTCTTATATTATACAAATGATTTAAAATTCGTTTATCTAAATATTTCACAGATTGTCCAACATCAAAATTTCCACATCTACATGATATCCTATAAACTATACCTTCATTACTGTAAGGTGTTTTACAAATTATTTCTGCTATTAGTATTCCGATAAGAAGATGACTTATATACCCCCAGCAATCGTAGAGGAGCGATTATAGACTCAAAATTATGATGGTATGGTACCTGTAGGCCAATATTTTTTTTTTTTTTTTTTTTTTTTTTTTTTGCGTGTCAAGACTTTTCACGAATGCAACCCATTATTTTACAATAAAAAAAATATTGTTGTTTCGTGGTGTTGGACATCTATAAAATCAATTATCTCCTTTGCCACTCCGAACTTTCTTTGAGCCGATAGGGCGAGCAAATCATGAGCTCAAGGGTTCTCGTTATTCAAGAGGAAGCAAAGACAGTCTTTTATGGAACATTCTGGAACAGCATCAGATATGGTAGAGGGACCTGGAGAGGTTTAAGTTCCAGAACAAGACGAAAAAGATTTTTTTGTAGTTCTTGGACTTTCTCTAGAATTAAACAAAAAGATTTTGCCTTCAGAGACCATTCTGTTTCCAGAGGCTTGGATCTTGACAGGGTTTCCGCCATCACATTGTGAACCCCTTCTGGGATGAACTGCTAAAAGATGCCAATTCCTCTGCTTTGCTAAAGGAGGATACTGCAGCGGGACGTGTGTCGATAAACTCTTGGCAGTGGACGAAGGCCTGAGCTGCTTTTGCAGTAAGACCTCTAAGCCCAAAGACTAGAAATTCATGACTTATTGAGCTGTCCAAAAACACTCTGACTTCATTTCAGTCCAGACCAGCCAGTTATCCAGTTATACCATCATCTAGAGGCCTCTTTTCCGTAATTGTTGGATGATGGCCTCAACTAGCTTCGTGAAAATCCTTGGAGCTATATTGAGCACAAAGGACATAGTTTTCAATATGTAGGCCTTTCCTGCCAGTCTGAAACCAATGTAGGGGAAGAAGTGCCGACCTATCGGAAGACGCCAATAGGCATCTGACGGATCTATAGAAACGGTGTAGACCCCATGGCATAGTAGGACCCGTATTTGAGAGATAGTCAGCATCTGGAACTTGGCGTTCAGATTGAATTTGTTTAGTGGGGGCAGGTCCAGATAGTTCGAAGAATGTTTGAATCTTTCTTGGGCAAACAAAATAGCCGCCCTTGAAAGTTCATGGATTCTGTGCAACTGGTAACTCCCTTCCCGATAAGATACTGTACATAACCCTCCAAGAATGGAGTTGAGGGTTGGTAGAGCCTCTTAAACTAGAGTGGTTTCTGTCTTCACTTCCAGCCTGTTGTCTTTGAGATTAGTCTATGAGCCCAGGAATTGAACTTCACATTCACTAGAAAGGTAAAGTCATCCCCCTACTGGTAGCTACTCATTGTTGTTGTGAAGGACCTGCTACTTTAACTACCTTGCATCTACTTCCGTAGTGTCTAGACTGACCGCCCCTTCCAGACCTATCCCTGCCACTAGTGTTCTTCTTTTGAGCTCTGACAAGGTAAAATGTATTGGTGGCTCTCTCATACACAGTGTTGAAGGCTGAAGACAGTGATACTTACTGCTAGGGAACTATGTACAGAATCTGGGGGATGGCGGCAACCAAGGCTTTCGGGATGGGAAAAGATTTTCTTCCCCTAAAGTGTCTTCTAGGCTTCTTGCACTTGGGTTGAGGTCGTTTTCCGACGGTAAATTTCCTTTTAGAGAACAGGGCATTTTTCTATAAAGCTCTTATTTTCCTGAGCCGCTCTGCCCATGACTTCCTTAACAAAATTCTTGTGGAAGAGGTCTTTCCCCTAGATGTTGGAGTCAATAAGTTTTTTTAGGTTCATGCATGATCGTCGCTGCGGCTAAGACGCGTTCTTTACATGTTCTTCTGGCTTGGAAAAAAATATGGCAATATCTATGGAACATGGCCAGTAAGTCTTTGCTAAGACCAGGAAGAGACCGGACTTGGAAAAGTTTCCAAATAACATCTCCAGATAAGATGGGAAGGATAAAGATACAAATAGTCTCTCTTTAGCTTCCAATTCTTCCCTTAATAGTGATTCAGGAATTGTAGGCAGTTTTCCAATAAACTGCTTGCTTCTGATGTCTCTATCTAGTTTTCTAACAGTAAAGGTATGTTAGACATCTTCCTATCTGTCCGAATCATAAGAAAGGGCTAGGGAGACAGGTTTGCACTCCTCTAGCACTGGCAATGGTCTACTCTCCACTACTACTTTCTTTACAGCCTATAAGCTTTTAGAGGCAGATGGAAAAACAGTAACCTTGGGAGCTACAAAGGAGGCCTGGTTCCTGGCAAAAGCAAAAAGTTAGGCATTAGTAAACTCAGCCATTTTTAGCTCCTTAACGAAAAGAGACTGAGCCTTGCTGTGGTCCAGGTTTGATCATTTCATTAAGGGTTGTATGCTCCCTAATGGGCGCTTTTGAGTTAAACCTTACATAGCAGTAAGGATAACTATTAATCGAGGGGAAGAATTCCAAGTCAGAGACTGGCTTAGAACCCAAACCTTCCCCAATGGGATGGTACACTTAACTTAAAGGCACATGCTCAGCATAACGCCAGGGGTTCTTAACTGTGCATTCAGGTAGGCTTGAAGCTGGTGAACACATAGAAGTAGATGCCTTTTGTAAATCTTCTATTTTCGCTTATAGGGATGCTAGAGCACGTTCATAATTGGCATTTAATTTCTAAGAAAGCTTTCATGGATGCCATAAATTCCATTTGACCTGAAAACAAAGGCTTATCAAGCGTATGAACAGTAGTTGAAGTAGATGCCGGATCCTAAGATACAGGGATGGGGGAACGAGCTGAAGAAGTACTGAGAACTGTACTCACCTGATGCACATCCAGTGATTCCTCAGAGGCTTCCGTGGTCAGCAGTATCCTCTTCCTCTCTGATGCCATAAAAGTTGTCGACACGTTGTCATCATCTAGGCTCATTACTTGCAGAGCGTCCCGAAGTTTATCATTAGCATGATCTACTGATACCGGTGGGAGTTGAACTATCGGTAATTGGTGACCAAAAAGAGCAGTTACCTCGGCTTAAGGGAATAGGTGGTCCTTGTGTTCCCTGGAAGGAAGAAAAGAACCTGAAAACAAAGGCTTATCAAGCGCAAGAACAGGGGTTGAAGTAGATGCCGGATCCTAAGATACAGGGATGGGGGAACGAGCTGAAGAAGTACTGGGAACTGTACTCACCTGATGCACGTCCAGTGATTCCTCAGAGGCTTCCGTGGTCAGCAGTATCCTCTTCCTCTCTGATGCCACAGAAGTTGTCGACACGTTGTCAGCATCTAGGCTCATTACTTGCTGAGCGTCCCAAAGTTTATTATTTGCATGATCTACTGATACCGGTGGGAGTTGAACTGTTGGTAATTGGTGATTGATTCCTCAGAGGCTTCCGTGGTCAGCAGTATCCTCTTCCTCTCTGATGCCACAAAAGTTGTCGACACGTTATCAGCATCTAGGCTCATTACTTGCAGAGCGTCCCGAAGTTTATCATTCGCATGATCTACTGATACCGGTGGGAGTTGAACTATCGGTAATTGGTGACCAAAAAGAGCAGTCACCTCGGCTTAAGGGAAGAGGTGGTCCTTGTGTTCCATGGAAGGAAGAAAAGAACCTGAAAACAAAGGCTTATCAAGCGTAAGAACAGGGGTTGAAGTAGATGCCGGATCCTAAGATACAGGGATGGGGGAACGAGCTGAAGAAGTACTGGGAACTGTACTCACCTGATGCACGTCCAGTGATTCCTCAGAGGCTTCCGTAGTCAGCAGTATCCTCTTCCTCTCTGATGCCACAAAAGTTGTCGACACGTTATCAGCATCTAGGCTCATTACTTGCAGAACGTCCCGAAGTTTATCATTCGCATAATCTACTGATACCGGTGGGAGTTGAACTATCGGTAATTGGTGACCAAAAAGTGCAGTCACCTCGGCTTAAGGGAAGAGGTGGTCCTTGTGTTCCATGGAAGGAAGAAAAGAACCTGAAAACAAAGGCTTATCAAGCGTAAGAACAAGGGTTGAAGTAGATGCCGGATCCTAAGATACAGGGATGGGGGAACGAGCTGAAGAAGTACTGGGAACTGTACTCACCTGATGCACGTCCAGTGATTCCTCAGAGGCTTCCGTGGTCAGCAGTATCCTCTTCCTCTCTGATGCCACAGAAGTTGTCGACACATTGTCAGCATCTAGGCTCATTACTTGCAGAGCGTCCCGAAGTTTATTATTTGCATGATCTACTGATACCGGTGGGAGTTGAACTGTTGGTAATTGGTGACCAAAAAAAGCAGTCACCTCGGCTTAAGGGAAGAGGTGGTCCTTGTGTTCCCTAGAAGGAGGAAAAGAGGGACCTTCTTAAGTTCTTCTGGAAGCCTCTAACCCAGTGATGAATGGTTTTCCGACTCTGCACTTACATATCCACAGAGACGTCGGTGACGTGGAAGCCAGTGTCTATTGAGTTCTTGCTAACCTGACAGTCAGTGCATTCCCAAATTGCGAGAGACCCTTTGGAAACGTGAAAGTCCGCATGTCTCCAGCAAGTCTTGTGGCCACAGGGCAACTTGGCTTGACTGTTACAGGTTACCGTTGAACACTTCATATCTTGAGAAACCTGTAAAGAAAGAAAAATTTCAATGAGTACAAATAATTAAACAATTCTCAATCTTAGACTAAGCATATAAAAAAATTCATACGGAAATTTTTTTTAAAAATAGTCCTAGATTAAATATTCCTAACAGCTATAATATGGCTAAGACTACAAAACTATGGGGACTCATGCCAAACAGCTCAGAAATCATTGAAGATTTATGAAAAACTAACAATGATAGTGTAGTAGGAATCTGGAGAAAAGGGTTACATCAAAAGAACACCAGTACCTACAAAGTGAGTCTACTAGACAACTTAAGAGGGCAAATTCACTCATCATACTGCCTAAGCTGGCAACAAAGGCCCCCGAAGCGGCAGTAGCTGGGTCTAAAGCCCCTATTACACTTATCCGGTTTCCTACGTCGCCGTCGGTCGCGATGCTTGCATATGTTGAAACTGGAGCGTGTGATAGCAAATCGGCCGTATGAATGCTCAATCAGGGCTGACCGGATGAACTTTTGCCAGTACTAAAGTTGGCCGGACGACCGTCGTACATCAGGACTGAGGACGTAGCGTGCAATTGCTCACCATATGGTATGACACCAGTCTAAGTGGCTGAAGAACGCTCATGTTGACTATTGCTTCTCTCACGCAAGTGTCCTTTTTTTCTGTTAAAGGTGATACCTGACTTAAGAGTTCCAAATATGATTATTGTCTCGTGATCCATTCGCATGTAGTTAAACCAGTCATCTTTTTCTAGTGGTAGTTCCTTCATTAAGTTAACATGAGAGTATTTTTGTCGTTTATGCAGCTATTGTTTGAACCAAATCTTCCTTTTTCTTGTTTTCACCTTTAAGTAGTATGCTAGAGCTATAGGAACGAGAATGTCGTCGAGATAAGACATGTCACTCCTCCACCACAAACAGTGCTACCCCTGACCCACTTGCTTCCAGCCGTTCAAATACGTGTAATAGCTCTAGCCATAAGCCAGAATTTTCCTACGGGGCCGTAGGCCAGGTTGGCCATAGGAAACCGGATACGTGTAATAGGGGCTTAATGTGGCAGCTATTTTTAGCAACAGTGTTATAACTGACTTTTCAACAGTCCAGGCATGTCGACACAATGCGGCAGAGGTATTGTGAAGTCGACAAGGAGATTGGGGACAATCCCATAGGGAAGGATCCACAATCAGGGCGAGAGGTACAGGAATGAAATGCAGTGAATAAGGAAACCTATATACACACGCACATACACACACACACACACACACACATATATATATATATATATATATATATATATATATATATATATATATATATATATATATATATATATATATATATATATATATATATATATATATATTTGTATATATATATATATATATATATATATATATATATATATATATATATATATATATATACAAATATATATATATATATATATATATATATATATATATATATATATATATATATATATATATATATATATATACACACATACATATGTATATATATATATATATATATATATATATATATATATATATATATATATATATATATATATATATGTATGTATATATATACATACATATATATATATATATATATATATATATATATATATATATATATATATATATATATATATATATATATATATATATATATATATATATATGTGTGTGTGTGTGTGTGTGTGTGCGTGTGTGTATATTTTTATGGATGTATAAATGGATGTATGTATGTATAGACATATACAGACAGAGAAAAGAATGCAAAATATGTCTTTGGAAACGGATTTCAATATCTATAGATTCATTAATTATCTTTAAATTCTTGTATAAACTAATTAGTCAAAGATATCTTTTTGCCATGATAATTTTGTGTTTCCAATTTGATTTAAATCACATTGTATTGGAACTTGTAGCTTAATATATTTCAATGAAAATCTCGCTCGTAGAATGATAATCATATGATTTTTATTTTTTAATATTATATATTTCTATATGAATAGGATGGAAGATTAAAACTTAACTGAAACGTTCCTACTGTGAACCGAGTTTCTGGCAATATACACCAATAAGCTAGAACCTTATTATTATAAATAGGAATAAACATATTTGCCTAGATTCGCTCGTGTTAATGAAAAATAGTACAGATTTTCCAGAGAAAAAGAAATATGAATATCACATTCTTTATTTCTGATTTAAAGTCACCAAAACTATGATTAAAATTTCCATTTGAAGGTAACTGCCTTCGGCAGAAGTTACAAATATTCAAATTGTCTTGTAATTAAATAAGCTGGTCTTCGACGAAATAGTGGAACGGTCGTAACGAATTTAGCACGCTTCCCTTGGCTTAATTTATTACATTTGCCTCGGTGTTTTCTCCCATATATCCTCTTCTCCTGGACACCTCTCTGGGCAATTATTTGAGAAAGCGTTGAAAATATTTCCTCCAAACATATTTGGCAACATAGAAATTTGCCAAGTTTCATTTGTTTTCATGCCCATGTTTAAATAAAACCAAATTAATTACTTTCTAATCCGTATTAAACCATGTAGAGATACGAGGCCTTAATGTAAGGTGTTACATGAGATAAATATCTTTATAGTTCAATATATACTGTTTGCCTAAAATTTCATATATCCTATCAGTAATACCTACTGCATTTGATAAGCAAATATACCCGTATTGCCTAATGCCGTTTCTTACTCATTTTGAGAGTCGTTATCTGAGAAAGAAATAAAATACAACCACGGGGAAAGCATTCCACCGTTACAGCTTTGTATGTCCTAGTTCGTATTCGTTGTAATGTCATACTGATAAATCTATATATATGAATTCTAAGGAAACCCATTCAAGAGGATGAAAATTTTTATATTACCACCCCCTTTGATGAAGCACTAATCAGCTGTTTGCCAAATACGTTGGATTTGTAGGAAAGAATGAAGAAAAATTATGAGATAAAGCAGAAAAGGGAAAAAAAGCTGCATAGAAAGAATCTAGGTAGAGGGAAATAGGAATTCAGTTAGAACTTGTCATTAGCGCATTATATGAAGATCATCTCAAGAGACCACAAATAAGGAAAATTAGCTAAAATTTCAAAATCGGGTTGGTAAAAAGGAAGCATGAGATGGAGGCTACTTCTAAATATAAGCAAGTAATTAAGGGTGACACTATAGGAAAGTCCTAGTTCACAAACTTCTTATGCACGCTTATAATACAGTTAAACTTGGTAGCTACCTTATGAACTTTGTGACATTTACAGAAATGAGTTAAATTCATTTCATAGCCAAGGGCCCTGCTGGTAATGAATGCAAACAAGTATGTCACCATTTCTAGTGCTATAGCAGCGGGCAAGGACAATTAAAAGTGTATCCTTTTGAAGTGGCACTAAATCATGAAAGAAAACTTACGTTGCAAAACATGTATGATGTCTTCAGAAGAAGGATAGAGCTTGGAACAGCTAGAGGTAAAGATTGGTCATCTTTTGATGACGAAGGAACCATCAAACATAAAACGAAGATATTCAAAGCAATGTGAATTAGTAATTGAAGATTGGTTCCTGCTTGCTGCATCATTTCCATTAGATTCCCTTACAAATTTCAAGTTCCGAAAAGCCTTTAAAAGTTAGCATAGGCAGGGGACTCATACCATACGTTGTATGGTTCCTAACTTCATGTCAAAGCAAAAGCTACAATGTAAAAAAGGTTGACAAAGCAAGTATATTTTCAATGAAATTGATGAAGTGTTTCCAGCAAAGGCAGGATAAGCTCTTTGATATATAATTTAATTGTTTCAAAATTTAAGAGAAAGGATGAAGTTCGTCCTTTTACAATGAAGATGGTGCAAAAATGTCGTACTTGCAACATAGGAAAACATAACTAAAGGCCTTACAGTAATTTTAATAATCTTATTACTTTTAATAAATTTGATAACAGTAATTTAATAATTTGAATAATAATTTTAATCTAATAAGTAGCTAAAGCAAAGAATCGAGACAAACTGAAATACTATAATTAGATAACTAACAATGATAAGTCAGTTTAAGAAGAATAGGCATAGTTTGAGGTACTAAGACCCTTTTTTGAAAAACAGCTAAATCATTAGGACCCAGTTACATATTCCCAATATATTTTTTGATGATAAAGCCATTATAAACTAATATCTGAGAAGATATATCATGATTTCGACTGGTGTATTGAGAAAGTTTTTTTTTTTCTTTTCTTTTTTTTTCCTTTTTTTTTGGAGTAGTTTGGTGAATACTTTATCCTGAGGGTTGTGGGGACTTGATAGAAACGTTCACGCTCAATCTCAATAGTTTCTTGCAGTGTCTGCAACCTCACCCTCCTTGTGAGCAAGGGATACGATGTTTAGTTGAGGTTTTTTTATCTAACTGTCATCAGAAGCATTGCAGGACCCTCCCGGTAACTAGCTTGGGTTGAGGAGGGGCTTTGACCCTATTAGTATTCATATATGCTCAGTCTCTAGGGCATTGTATTGGTAGCTAGGGTATCATCACTGTCCCTTGACTCTGCTATTCATAAGCAGCCTGTAAACATTGAACCTTTAAAATTATTGAATAAGAGTTTTTGATATCACCTTATTCCGAGTTCTTCCTCTCTGATTTTAGCTACTAACTGCCATCTTCATTTGCTGGACAAAAACATTTTAGGTAGTAAGTTGGCCTGAGCACCACCCACCCATTAAGATAATACCACTAGAGAGTTATTGCAGCCTTTGACTGACCAGATAGTAATGCAAATGATCCCTCTCTCTGTTACGGCTCCTTTCTATTTGCCTAAACATACTCAAAAAAGTCTGGCCTATTCTTTACATATTCTTGTCTTTCCTCATACACCTGACAACACTGAGATTACTAAAATTTTTCTTCCTTCGAGGGGCTAATATACTGTAACTGTTCAGTGAATAATTTCCTCTTGGTAAAGGTAGAACAGACTCTTTAGCTATAGTAAGCAGCTATTCTAGGAGAAGGACACTCCGAAATCAAACCATTGTTCTCTAGTCTTGGGTAGTGCCAGAGCCTCTCTACCATTGTCTTCCACTGTGTTGGGTTAGAGATCTCTTGTTTGAGGGTACACTCGAGCGCACTAATATATTTAATTTTTTGTTCTTCCTCTTCTTTTGTTAAATCGGTGTGTTGGGCAGGCTTGATAGAAGGGCCATGGATGCCTGGTGGTTTAACAAGAAGTTGTATTTTTCTTTTCAAAACCATCCTTACTGCCCTCTGCCTCAGTTGAAGTAGCTCTCCTGGTGCTTATTTAGCCTTGCATGGTGTAACGGCTCCACATTGTTGACCAGTTTTTTTCAGATATTTTTCTATAGATTATGGTTTTGATCAATAAATTTATTTATATTTCCCTAAAACAGAGTATTTTTGTTATTATTCTTGTTAATTTAGTCGTTAAGTATGATGTATCTTTTTTATTACCATTTATAGGTAGTAGGTGGGCCAGGGCACCAGCCACCCGTTGAGATACTACCACTAGAGAGTTACGGGGTCCTTTGACTGGCTAGGCAGTACTACAATGGATTTTTATATCTGGTTATGTTTCACTTTCCTTTTGCCTACACATACACCGAATAGTCTGGGATATTCTTTACAGATTCTCCTCTCTCCTCACACACCTGACAACACTTAGATTACCAAAAACTTTTTCTTCACCCAAGGGGTTAACTAATGCACTGCAATTGTTCATTGGCTACTTTCCTCTTGGTAAGGGTAAAAGAGACTCTTTAGCTATGGTAAGCAGCTCTTCTAGGAGAAGGGCACTCCAAAATCAAACCAGTGTTCTCTAGTGTTGGGTAGTGGCATAGCCTCTGTACCATGGTCTTCCACTGTCTTGGGTTAAAGATCTCTTGCTTGAGGGTACACTCGGGCACGCTATTCTATCTAATTTGTCTCTTTCTTGTTTTGTTATAATTTTTATAGTTTATATAGGAAATATTTACTTTAATGTTGTTGCTATTCTTGAAATATTTTATTTTTAATTTTTTCCTTTCTTCACTGAGCTATTTTCCCTATAGGGGCCCATGGGCTTATAGCATCCTGCTTTTCCAGTTAGGGTTGTAGCTTAGCAAGTAATAATAATAATAATAATAATAATAATAATAATAATAATAATAATAATAATAATAATAATAACAATTCTTTTGCTGTCTGGAGACATTTAGCCAAATGTGGAACCAGTACGTTCTAGATTTTGTCAATGTCGTGTACTGTATTGCGTTATTCGTGGTCTTCATGCGAATATGCAAGACCTTAATATTGCATCCATATAGTATGATATTCTTTTGTGCTTAGAAACTTTGGTTTCTAATATGGGACGTTCATCTTAGCTTCTCATAACTGGTTTTAGGAAGCCAATAATTTTGACATGGGATGCCATTCCTAGGGCCTGGGGAATGGCGGTGTATATATGTCCTGCTATGAATGTGGATGTCATGAAATTCGGGTAATAAAAGTTTGTGGCAGGCATATAATCTATTTGCGGTCGATATACTGGAATCAAGACGTGGATGATTCCTTCTTTGATTGAGTTCTTACCATTATAGTTAAGATGCAAGATGAAAGAAAGGCCTCTTTTGTCTTTGTTGCTGATTTCAAAGCTCACCATTAGGAGGGATTAAATTCTGTTTCTCTTACCAATCGCCATGGCTGAATTAGCTTTACACTTTGCCTCTGAATCAGGCTGTGAGCAAATCATAAGTGAAGCTACTAACAGGTCTGGTAACTACTTTGACCTTGCATACACTGACTCCCCTGGCATTATAACAAGTAAAGTGGGTTCTCCAGTTGTGACAACTGATCATACCTTGATTTCATTACTAGTGAAGACTAAGCAGCTTGTCCTTGATTTATCATACCAATGTAAGATTTATATGAAATCTCAAGCCGACTGGAATGAGGTTCTGAGTGACACTTCAGGCTTGAGTGGGTCACAATTGTATAGTAGTGTTGATCCTTTGGGCTTGAGTTTGTCACAATTGTATAGTATTGTTGATCCTATTGTCCCTTTGAATGAGAATCTAGTCAACATAATTGATACGCTTATTCCCTTTTGTGTGCTAAGATACAGAGTAAAGGACAAACCCTTATGATGGTAGACGTGCTTATTTGGAGAAGCAGGAGGCCTCTCATCTTTGGAAAGGTAACAGATCAGATTTAACTTGGAATAACTATACTCAACTTAGAACTTTTGCTCAGAGAGTTTATATTTTAACTGAAAAGGCATACAATTTAAAATGAAAACAAACCCTTTCTGGTACAACCCAGGAACATAAGTGGTGGACTACCATTAAATCTCTACACTTTAATGTACAGACAACAGTTCCTCCTTTACTTAAACCAGATGGGTCTTTCACTCACTGTTCAAAGGAAACGGCAACCCTATTGGCTGATGTGTTTGACATTAAATAGTATAAATAGAGACTTGATCTCACTCATTCTTGTTTTCCTGAGGCCAAACTAAGTAGTTTAGCTTTTGGATCTCGTGAAATTAAAGCTCTCTTGATGAACGGCGATGCTTATGGAGGTGTTGACCGAAATGGTATTTTAACTTTTTTTTTTTAAAACAAAACTAGATTTATTAGCTATAACGTTATCTGTTATTTCGCCCAAGTTACTGAAAAGAGGAGCTTTTAGCACTTGTTGGAGAACGGGTTATGTTACTCCACTATGTAAATATGTTTGTCGTAGCCCAAGGCTCACTGATTACTGCCCAATTTCCATAACTCCCTTACTATCAAAAAAGTTTTTGAACGTCTTTTGGCAAAATATCTTAGGTTTGATGAAAATAATCATATGTTCCTTAGTTTGCAATTTTGTTTTCGTAAAAGCCTTGGAGTAAGTGATGCCCTTCTTACAATCTCCAATGATGTACAGAAATCCCTTGATTATGGTAAGGAAGTTCGTATGATTAGCCTTGATTTCAGTGCTGCCTTTGACCATGTTAACCATGAGGACCTTGTTATCAAACTCAAGTAGTTGGGAGTGGGTGGGTCGTTCCATATAATCATTACTGAATTTCTAAGTAATAGATCGCAAAGAGTTGTTGTTGATGGGCACCATAGTGAGTATAGGAATGTGATATCTGGTGTTCCTCAGGATAGCAGATAGCATTCTTGGTACATTACTTTATATACGATATACACATGACATATGGTTTGGCCTAGAAAACAAGCTTGTGGCATATGCAGATGATGCCACACTCTTTGCACCAATTCCATCTCCTGACTGTAGATCTGGGTTTGCTGAATCCCTTAATAGCGATCTAGATATAATTAGTGCATGATGCAAATAATGGCGATGAAGCTGAATCCTAACAAAACTAAAAGCATGGTTGTGGGTAGATCAAGATCAATGGCTCCTCAACATCCAGATGTCAGCATTGATATTGTTTCTTTAACTCTGTATGACTCTTTTAAAATTCTAGGTGAGATTCTTGCCAGCCAATTTCCTTTTGAGAAACACATTAGGTCTGTCTTTTTTAATTGAAGAAAAAAATTGCCTATTGATAAAGTCTTTCAAGATTTTCGGTGATCAATGTATTCTGAAGAAGTGTTTTATTTCTTTCATTCTACCTTGTTTTGAGTATTGTTCTCCTCTCTGGTCTTTAGTTGCCGATTCTCATCTCAATTTGCTAGACGGGAACTTACGGTCTATTACATTTCATATTCCTGATCTAGATATCAATCTCTGGCACCGTCGTTCAATTAGTCCGTTATGCATGTTCATAAGATTTTTCCTTATTCTGATCATTCTTTACATTCAGATCTTCTACGACAGTTCCATCCTGTTCGTAATACTAAGCATGCAGTTAATTCTAATAGACAAGCCTTTTCCATCATGAGGCTTAATACTACACAGTATTCTTGAAGTTTTATTCAAGCTGTAACCAAGTTGTAGAATGATCTTCCTGATCGGGTAGTTGAATTGGTAGGATTTCAAAAGTTCAAACTTGCACCAAATGTTTTCATGTTGAACAGGCTGATATAAGTCTCTTTATATTTTATATACGAAACATCTGTTTTGTTGTTACTGTTTTAGAAATATTCTATTAATTGTTAATTATTTCTCATATCGTTTATTCATCTAGCTTTTTCCAATTAGGGTTGTAGCTTAGATAATAAAAATGGTATGATGTTGAATTCCTTATTCCTAATCTGGAATCTAATCTCTTGCCCCGTCGTTCAGTTATTCCTTAGTGCATGCATCATAAAATTTTTCATTAACATGGTTCTCCTTTACGTTAAATCTTCCAAGACTGTAGCATCCTGTACATAGTAATATATATAAACGTAATTTTAACAGTCTTAGCTTCTCTGCCATAAGGATCGATATCACACAGTATTCCAGAAGTTTTGTACCAACTGTAATAATATTATGGAATGATCTTCCATTCCTGGTAGTTAAATAAATGGAACTTCAGAGGTTCGAAATTCCTTCAAATGCATGAATGGTGGACAGATTAACATAAGTTTCACTTGCCAGTGTATATTATGACATATCTATCTTAACATTATTACTGATCTTAAAATATTTGATATTTTTTACTCCTTACTTCTCATATTTAATATATTAATTTTTTCTTTCTTTCTTTCTTGGCTGTTCTACTTTCCTTGATGGAGTGTTAGGGCTGGTAGCATCCTGCTTTTCTAACTAGGTTTCTAGCTTAGCTAGTAATAATAATAATAATAATAATAATAATAATAATAATAATAATAATAATAATAATAATAATAATAATAATAATAATAATAATAATAAAAGAACAGCCGCCACTTACTAAATTGGCAAAAAACTATATGAAAATTTTATTCGTTTAACTATAATCGCCAAATGTCACTATCTACTAAATTTCTATGAATCTTGCATTGATTGGGGTTTATAATAGAGAAATTCTAGAAACTAATATTAAAAGCTTGAATTGTATTAAAACTTCGTACGTATGTATATATAACTACCAACAATCTCTCTCTCTCTCTCTCTCTCTCTCTCTCTCTCTCTCTCTCTCTCTCTCTCTCTCTCTCTCTCTCTCTCTCTCTCATTTACGTTATATTTTGGAACTGTGCCTGAAATATTACATGAACATCCAAAAGAAATTTTGTACAATTTAAAGCTGTAAGGAATTACATTTTTTTTTATTTATGTTACATATGATTCACTGATATACCTCCTATTCTGTACAGACAAACAACAAATCCTTAATGAAATAAAACTGTGAATTGTGAATTTATATAAAATTTTCTGTTCCTCATGGTGACCTGTATACAGTAAGCTCTGAATGTAAATACCACAGGCAGAAGAGGCGTTACTGGTTCATGATGAAACTTCTATTCCCTGCAGGCTTTCAGAAAGTTAGGAAACATAAAGTTCGAGACGTTGGCGGCTCATGGTAACTTCATCAGCAACAGAAATGTTTCAGAGGACAGGAAAGTATCTTCATGTCCAGTTCAATTTAGCAGTATTTCGAAACATTGTGACCAATTCATACATAAATAAATATATACATGCTCACAATACATACATATATATATATATATATATATATATATATATATATATATATATATATATATATATATATATATATATATATACAGTATATATATATATATATATATATATATATATATATATATATATATATATATATATATATATACCCTACAGCAATATTTATCTCTCTCTCTCTCTCTCTCTCTCTCTCTCTCTCTCTCTCTCTCTCTCTCTCTCTCTTTCTCTCTCTCTCTCTCTCTCTCTCTCTCTCTCTCTCTCTCTCTAATTTATGGTTTATTTTGGAACTGTACCCGGAATATAACTAGGAGCTAGGGAGGCTGTATTTGCATGGGCAGTCACAGAAAATCCTTACATTTCAGCACGCTAAAAGGTTTTCTCAATAGATACATATATCCATTCACCAACACTCTCTCTCTCTCTCTCTCTCTCTCTCTCTCTCTCTCTCTCTCTCTCTCTCTCTCTCTCTCTCTCTCTCTCTCTCTCTCTCCCCCCCTCTTGTTTTAAATCGTCATATAAAACAAACCAGGGATTTGTAGATATAGTCTGCATAAACAGGTAAATCAAATACACTGTGTTATGTTAAAAACTGAAGCTCAAAATAACACTTGAGTAGTCTTTTTTAGATATTGTTGAAAATGAATATAAACACTGATGCTAGTTTAGACGAGTTAAAGCTAATCAATATGATCACTATGTAACCATAGAAATGTAATGAAAATTGCTAAGCTATGCTTATTCAAAATAACGCCTAACTGGTAAAATTCTATTAATTTACAACTCAGATGTAGCTGCATTGCTTTTTTGCCATATTATGAGTAGTGTGAGTGTTTCTTGAGATTGCCTTGCCTTGTGCAAGACACGAGTAGTCTGCGAGCCACTAATTGTACAGTGTGCAGCAAAACTTGTGAAACTTTTTCATTTTTGCTACGGACAAGCGTTGTTCTTGAGTGGCCACTTAATTCTTATATTTCACTTTGTATATATGTGTATGCATAAGACAACGTTGATCACCAGTTATGGATAATTCTATCATTGAATAATGATAGATCATTAAAAAAAAAACATTTCATGCTAAAATTATATTTCAGAACAAAAATAAAATGTGTTACTGAGGCATAAATCCCTTTTTCAACTTGACTCCGCGAGAGTTAGTGAGACTATAGTCTTTGAGCTGTTTGTATTACTTGTTTTTACTTAAGTTGTCTTTTGTATAAAACAAACATTAGTTAGGATCGTGATTTTAAAATTTGCAATGAATTTTCAAAAGTCATAGTTTAGACTAAAGTCAACGCTACTTATATAATTCTAGTCTCACAATTGGTTTCTTCAGTTTGATTTACAAACGGAAGACTATAATCAGGTCGGATATATTTAGCTACACGTGTTATGTGAAGATTCAACAGAAAGACAACAACAACGTATCTTGTATAATAATAATAATAATAATAATAATAATAATAATAATAATAATAATAATAATAATAATAATAATAATAATAATAATAATGGTGATGATGATGATAGGATGGGTCTGAAGTCTTGGCCTATGGTATTGGCTTTATAACTCTTCGTCTTCTTCTACAGTTGTGCAACAGTGGGGTCTCTCACCTCCTAGGATGGCTATTAAATTTTTCTCCTTTCTTGTCAAGAGAACTTTAAATCAATGGATCAATCAATCTCCTTTATTGTATCTTTTAGCCATCTTTAAACAGTTGTTTCGTTAATGTTAAGACGATTAATTATATCAATTTTTATTATATATATATATATATATATATATATAGAGAGAGAGAGAGAGAGAGAGAGAGAGAGAGAGAGAGAGAGAGAGAGAGAGAGAGAGAGAGAGAGAGAGAGAGAGAGAGAGAGAGAATCTCGTGATTCAAGCTCAACTGGAGTTGCAGTTATCCGATAGTTGTTGGGTAGCTCTAGCCATATTTGGCAGATGACTTGCTTGTGAGAGTGCCACCGTTAGACTCCCAGTTGATGTCCGGTTCGACCCCGGCCAAAACTACGTATCTGATACGTTCTTTGCGTTAAATACATAACTACAGTGGCTAAAAAGACAGTCATTAAATATATATTTTTTCCAGTTTTACCATAATTATAGATTATTGGGTTATTTTTTTCCTTAATGATCTAGCTGATATTTTGATAAACAGCATAAATTCTCTATAATTCATGATTGATGAACTGTAGCTTTTATTGAGCGAGTTTCATAATGCTTCGTCCGGGAACCTAGTTTCATAGTTAAACCAAACGATAGTAGCGGGTGAGACAGAATCGATCTTGTCGACGTCTGACGATTTCGGTCATTTTACCTTGATAGCGCAGACTTGAGTAGTTCTAAAACAGAAGATGGATTAAGGTCTTAAGGGTGAAAGGCCTTGTTCCGTCAATCATAAACCCGGATTTATTCCCCTTATCAACTTTTATTTTCAGGTGGTCAAAAAAAAAAAAAAAAAAATTAGGAACCTTTAAAAGATTTAGATCATAGGTCAACCACATACACCCAGATTGCCCGGTGCTTTTTCCCTTCTTAGATCACCGTCCATAGCCTATAAGGCACCCAGATACAAAAGGAGGATATTAATGGATTACATGTATTCAAAACTACATATCTTCGTAATACCGACATGTTCTCTGCATGGGATTGTTTTTCTGTCTTTAATCACACACACACACACACACACACACACACACACACATATATATATATATATATATATATATATATATATATATATATATATATATATATATATATATATATATATAGATAGATAGATAGATAGATAGATAGATAGATGGATAGATAGATATATAGAAAGGTAGATAGGGAGGCAGATAGATAGATAGTTAGATAGATAATTTAAGCTGTTACACAATTTCTTTTAATCATGCTTTACTCTAAAGATCCCATAATTCATCCATCCACTTCTTAACCTTATAGGATTAGGAATCCATTAAAAGCCATAAAATTCCTTTCAACAAACCTTGTTACTATTGCTACTTCATTTCATCTCTCTTACATAAAGCAATGTTTTAATACGTACAGGCAGTCAATCGAAAGCCTTACACTGTCCACTCCTGCACGTTTTTGAGAGAGAGAGAGAGAGAGAGAGAGAGAGAGAGAGAGAGAGAGAGAGAGAGAGAGAGAGAGAGCGTTATCATGAAGAAGCCAAAATGTACGTAAAACTAATGTGATTGCAAATAATTCCAGGAAACTTAGAACTAAAGTCATATAATTGGGGAAATAACCTGTCTTTCCTCGGAGAAATAATGAGTTAAAACGTTAATATTTAAATGTCAAACTCCCTCGGACAAAGACAAGCTCTAAATCCGTCAATGTCAAATTGTTCTTTTATATTTTAACCGGGTGGTCTTGAAGGTATAATGTCAGAATTATTTTATTGTAGATACGATGCACTGAAAAGATCTTCTCTCACCCGCCACTTTCGTTTAGTTGGACTATAGAAATGTAAAGAATGTGAGTTGGTATAATTATAGTTAGTGAGTTTCGAACGAAAATTACTGAATTGAGGTATCACAGGTTTTCCTGTATACTGTAGAAGGAATGGTGGACCCGTTCTTTTCTCTAGCCCCGGAATATAACTTGCATAACCAGTATCAATGTTATTTTCATTTTTATAACAAGTCAATTGCATACCCTGTTTGAAGGGCAAAATTGTAGGTAGTAGGTTGGCCAGGGCACCAGCCACCAGTTGAGATACTACCGCTAGAAAGTTGTGGGTTCCTTTGACTGGCCAGATAGTACTACATTGGATCCTTCTCCCTAGTCACGGTTCATTTTACCTTTGCCTACACATACAGCAAATATTTTGGCCTATTCTATAGATATTCCCCTATGTCCTCATACATCTTACAACACTGAGATTACCAAACAATTCTTCTTCCTGCAAGGGGTTAACTACTGCAGTATATTTCTTCAGTGGCTAGTTTCCTACTGGTTAGAGTAAAAGAGACTCTTTACCTATGGTAAGCAGCTCTTCTAGGAGTAGGACACTCCTAAATCAAACCATTGTTCTCTAGTCTTGCATAGGGCTATAGCCTCTGTACCATGGTCTTCCATTGTCTTGGATTAGAGTTCTCTTGCTGTAAGATATGCTCGGACACATTATTTATCCTATTTCTCTTCCTCTTGTTTGTTAAAGTTTTTATAGGTTATATAGGAAATATTTATTTCAATGTTATTAGTCTTCTTAAAAAATTTAAATTTTCCGTGTTTCTTTTCCTCACTGGGCTATTTTTCCTGTTGGAGCCCCTGGACGTATCTCATTCCACCTTTTCCAACTAGGGTTGTAGCTTAGCAAATGATAATAATAATAATAATAATAATAATAATAATAATAATAATTGTAGAATTTGAAGGGTGCAAATAAGGGAATTAACCCTGTATGGATAAAAAAAAAATGCAATTCAAAGAATAACCAATAAAATATATATTAAAGGAAAACCAATATAATAAATAACAAAGTCTTCTTCTACGGTTGTGCAACAGTGGGGTCTCTCACCTCCTAGGATGGCTATTAAATTTTTCTCCTTTCTTGTCAAGAGAACTTTAAATCAATGGATCAATCAATCTCCTTTATTGTATCTTTTAGCCATCTTTAAACAGTTGTTTCGTTAATGTTAAGACGATTAATTATATCAATTTTTATATATATATATATATATATATATATATATATATATATATATATATATATATATATATATATATATATATATATATATATATATATATATAAGAGAGAGAGAGAGAGAGAGAGAGAGAGAGAGAGAGAGAGAGAGAGAGAGAGAGAGAGAGAGAGAGACTAAAAAAGCTCTAACTAAATTCTTTTTATACTAATTCACTTATAGACACTGAAACTCAGTAGTTTTCATGTACAAGGTTGATTTGTAATACAAGTGATCATGTGCCATAAACAATCAAACGGTAGGCCAGTACTCTTTACATAAAATTTATGCATGAAAGATGGGCTCCTTAATACCATATAACTATCCAGGTCATTATATTCTCCGATTCTAACCCTCCATTGCTTCATTTCAACGTATCTGAATGGTGAATAAATGAAAAAAAATACGTACAAATCCTCTTGAAAACAGTTTCTGAATGTATCTTCTATCTTGTCTTAGAGTTTTACCACGTGTGTTCCGTGCACGCTTGTACAATGTAACGGAATTTCCCTTTTTTGTGTATCTTTCTTTGTATATTTTGCTATTTCCCCGTACTGATAACTAAACCTGTTTAAGCTTACCTTTTCATGCAATAACTGGTTTGACATTTGAGAGGTTCTTGCTAGGAAGTACTTATTTATAGGCTTGTTGTCTGTTTAATAAACTTTAGTTGCATTCTTTCACCTCTGTGTTATAATCTAACAGGCCACTCGCACAATTAGTGACTGTTGGAGGAACAGCTCCATCCCGCTTTCCCCTTCACTGCTGTGCCCTAATTTTTTAATGATGCCGCCCTCTGACCCTGATTCTTCTCTCCATGCGACTTCCATGAAATTAACGACCACCGCTGGTACAGAGACCTTCGCTTGGTTTCAACAGGCTGAGGTTCAGTTTTGTATCAAGGGCAAGACTAGCTCTACCACAAAAGCAGACTATGTCCTCGCAGTGATTCCCATGGACACTTTCTCGGAAATCTCAGATTGGCTTTGCTGACAAGGGGACAAACCAATAGCGAATGACGCCCTCAAAACATACCTTCTGAAGCAGTGCTTGCTATTACCAGCTACCTCTACACTATAGACAAACATCTTCTTCTCACTCAACACTGTTGGGGGACCAAAAGGCTTTCCTCGCCTTCAGTGAAATGACAAATCTGGTAGGTGCTAACGTATATGAGATCCCTACCCACGGGTCTGATACCCTCACATCATTGTTTGGGAGCACCAATTATCATTGAAAGTTTTTCATTGCTGACATCACATTGCTAATTCTCGGTGAGGATTTCCTCTTCCATTTCCACCTTTTGGTTGATGATGCTCAATGCAGACTGTTATTCGTCGACACCTCTTCTACTCGCCCCTCCTACCTCGCTCCCCACATCAGAACACACATGGAAGCCTAAGGCCACCTCCTCACATTATACTCGGGAGTCTTCCGTCCAGAACTTTGTGAAACGCCCACGGTTCCCTCCAAATACAGTATCATCTACCATATCAAGATGACGGGGGCTACAGTGTTTGCCAGTTTCAGGTGTTTAGCACTGGGTCTTTTGCCAGCTGCTGAAGAAACAATCCCCATAATGGAAGAAATAGACCTTTGCCAAAATACCTCAAGCTTCTGGTCAAGGCCCTTACACTTCCCCCTGAAGAAAGAGGGCTCCCTATGCTCATGTAGGATTAACAGGCATCTGAACATGACGGCAGAACCGGATCATTACCCCCTCCCAAACATCACCGACATTACACAAAGTGAAGGTTTCCTCCACACTCGACCTCCTGAAGGGGTATTATCCGGTGCCCATTAACCCGGAAGACATCCCCAAGACGGCCATCACCACCTCTTTCGGTACATCACCTTTAATTAATCCTCTTTTGGCCTTTGTAATGGTGGGGCTACTTGTCAGTGGCTCATGGATGGTATCTTTGTGAACCTCCCCTTTTGTGTATGTTATGTGGATGATATACTTGCATTCTCTTTCTCCAAAGAGGAACACCTATGTCACCTACGCACTATACTCAACCGCCTACAACAGAACAGACTTGTTGTCCAGTACTACATGTGTACCTTTGGTGCCAACAAAGTATCGTTATTATAGCACCGCATCACTTTTGAAGAGTTCACGCCCCTCCTGAGAAGGTAGCAGCTATTCAGAACTTCTCCACACCAGTGACCGTCGAAGCACTACAAGAATTCATTGGCATGATCAACTATTTTCACCGGTTCCTGCTAGCTATCGCCGCCACTCTTGCCCCCCTCTACGCCTCCCTAAAGAGCAAGCCTAAAGACTGAAGTGGGGTTCCTTTCAAAGAGCTTCCTTCTGCCATGCAGAGAATGTCCTATCAACCACTTCTGCTCTTAGTATTCCTGTGCCACATGCTCCTCTCCTTCTCCCCGATACCAGCAACGTCACTATTGGTGCCTTTTTCGAGAAGGTGGTCAACAGCTCGCCCCTACCATAAGCCTTCTTTAGTAGGACACTATCCAAGCCCGGATCCATCTACTTTACTCATAAGCTAAATCCATCCATGGAAATTGTAGAAATGGGTGCAATAGATAATATATTTATTAATGATGAAATCCTATATAAACTAACATTTAAGATCCTTTGCGAGACCCATTGCATTGAGTTCTATCAAATATATTAACGGAAAGTTTAAGTAACGTATTATTGATATTGATATGTAGAAGATTTATTTGTCTTTTGCCAAAATTGACAATGGTATTTCCTCATATAACCTTTGAAATTGAAATATTGCTTTGCTATGTTCATATATAAAAATCACAATGACTGAAAGGGGTTCCAAAATCTATTGCATATAGAAAACCCATATATACCCCTCTTTTATTCATTATATTTCGAATTCTCCACATTCCAGTAAAAAAAAAAATACACTTATTGAAATTTCTAACGTTTCCATATAGACATGAGTTCAGCCTTTTGGTTCTCTTTGAAAAGATAGTGAACATATATCTTTCAAGTATTTTGATAAAAGAAAAAAAAAAACATTGTAGAGATTAAGCCACTAAATAAAATAGAATTGTTGTGTATATTTCCTTAAATGAAAAATTTGTGCTTTAATTCACGGTGGTCAAACAGGAGAGTAAAACATAATGAGAACAACGTAAAACCAGCCTCTGAGTACAGTAGTTTTTCTCAACATCCATAAAATTATAATTGTAAAAGTGAATAGGAAAAATTTAGTATTATATACGAATTGAAATATTAATTACTGATGCATACAATTCAAAGAACAACATACCATGAATGTGAACGATGGTCTATACGCATCAAATAAGTTGTATTCTAGTTATCTTGGTAGTTGTGCATTAAAACAATAGATTTATTTAATCTATAATCATTATTATAATTCTGGTAACGGTCATCGAGTCATTGTCCATTCTTTATATAGCAACTTACTTATATTTCTATTTTATATATTAATTTGGTAGTATCGAATATATCTTGAATATAGATAAAAACTAATTATCCGTCGTTTCAATGCTCATTTGAATATCTAACCACAAAAGCAAATACAAGCACAAACGCACACACACACACACACACACAAACACACACACACACACACACACACACACACATATATATATATATATATATATATATATATATATATATATATATATATATATATATATATGTGTGTGTGTGTGTGTGTGTGTATATGTATAATATATACATATATATATATATATATATATATATATATATATATATATATATATATATATATATATATATATATAAATATGTATATATATACATATATATATATATATATATATATATATATATATATATATATATATATATATATATATATATATATATATATATATATATATATATATATGACGAATGGTTCACTGTACTGGCGAAGGCCAGTAGTTTCATGGGTGTGGTATTGATAAGAGAACCTGTGTCGGTAAGAAAAATCAGTGAGGGTGAAGGCGGGAGGGAGCGTGTCACTCTATTGGTCCCCAATTTTGCAAGTGAGCCATTATGTTGCAACTGAGATGTGAAGTAAACGCAATTTACTTTATTTCAATAGATAGCGAGTTTAATATAACAGGTTCCCGACAAGAATGTCACAAAAAATCTAACACACTTGTACATGTAAAGCAGGATTAAACATGTTCTGTCAATAGTGAGGGGAAGAGTGAGATGAAAGAAAAAAAATCCCGTCGCAGTGTACGAGCGTGTGTGAAACACGTGCGGTACAGATCGAACCTTTCTCCTCTTTACCATTACCTCTACTAATTTTAATTTTTTTTTGTTTCAGTAATTGTTTTTATACGACATATACTTAATAAATCATCACAGAAATTTTCACCGTTCAATTCGTTTCATTCATTATTAATGTCGAAATTATGATTCAATAAATGAGAGGACGCTCTTCAGTTCTTTCATATATGTCCTATTTTTTTTTTTTTTTTTTACTTTTATGGTTATACCATAAATGTTTTGCCTTTCTTGTGCATATACCCGTATATCTTTAAAGTACCCAATATTTTGCAACTCAAGTATTCACATATACTGCACTCATTCGTATCATGTAATCCAAAATACTCATATGAAATATCAAATGAAATCATACTTCTCCTCTCCAATTAGGTGATTCCCATTTACCTTCAAAGAATTTACTCCCCTCATTTTCTCGCAATTTTCCTAAGTAAACATTTCCCAACATTGATTCGTCGGTGAAGTTGTCCTTGACCATCTCATTTCAGCACTGCATCATCTGCAAACATTAATCATTCCAAAATACACTCAACATTCATTTTCCTATTATAAAACTTTGCATTTCAAATCTATCCTTTTCCTCTGATTCCTTACATAACACAACCCGACCAAGAGGCATACTGGATGTAAGCAAAATTCATTACGTAATGAAAGTTATCTATTTCAATGGCATGTGAAGTGTATTAAGAGAATCTCATCTTGAAAAATGTATATGTACACACACACACACACACACACACACACACATATATATATATATATATATATATATATATATATATATATATATATATATATATATATATATATATATATATATATATATATATATATATATTACAACTAGCGAATTACGTGAATTCCTGAACTCCAAAAACTCACATGCTTTATATAACATAATTTTATACACAACAGAAAACCTTCGAGGTCTGAGAATTATATGCAACTCGTAGACAATAATATATATGGACACTGAATACCTGAAGGTCTCTTTACTTTACACTTAAAAAAAAACTCGGTTAATCAATTGACTTTTAATAGGAACTTATCTTAAAACAACCTGCTACTTTGGTTCTTAGTCAGGGTATACGAGCAAAACTCTGAACTAGTTATTGGTATATAGAAATAATACACACTTTACAAAAATAAAGTTCTACTGTTACACCAAAGAAATAAGATTTTTCGAGATTTAAATCTGCACTACATTTTAGACTAAGAAAAACAAAATCCACCAAAAAAATTATATATTCACTTGTTTTATTAGAAATTAAGTTATGGAAATATTTAATTGTGACAATTGAGTAAAAAGAATAGAAAATTTAACGCTGTAAAAATTAATTAAATTTACACTTACCCATTTGTAACTGTTACTCTTATGTCATTAGGGACACATAAGGTTGCCAAACGGTCAAGTAAGAATAATTACACTTCACTCTTTAAACTAATCTTACAGGGTCAGTTACAAAAACCAATAATTTTTTATATTATGTCAGTACTCATATATATATATATATATATATATATATATATATATATATATATATATATATATATATATATATATATATATATATATATATATATATTCAAATAAGCCATATATATTTTTGATATATTAATGTCTGGATTCTCTTAACGACCTCGGGATCAGAGCCCCAGGCGAAATCACACAAAGACAAGAGCTTGGCTCCAGCCGGGAATCGAACCCTGGTCGGCAAGCTTATATAGACAGTGACTAACCCACTTCGATTCCCGGCCGGAGCCAAGCTCTTGTCTTTGTGTGATTTCGCCTGGGGCTCTGATCCCGAGGTCGTTAAGAGAATCCAGACATTAATATATCAAAAATATATATGGCTTATTTGAATATGAAAAACACGTAAAAATGTGCAAAATTTATCATATATATATATATATATATATATATATATATATATATATATATATATATATATATATATATATATATATATATATATATATATATATATATATATATCACTTCTTATAACCTAAACCATAGAAATCCCAATGTTTGAACAAACACTATTCATATCTGAGAGAAAATACTATGAACGAAACACTATGCATGTTGGAGAGGAGATACATGGTGGCTGGATAGATGCTGGTGAGAAGACAGTCAGACGATGGCTCTTTCTGAGTGGCAGGCTGGATCTCTCTTGCTCCTATGCACTACTGAGCTCTTATATATCAACTTAATTTATTTCAGTATCTTCCAGTTCTGCCTTTTGGAAGCGTGGGGGCATGGTCTAGCAGTGTTGAGGTTGCTAACCTGGCATTATGGAAGTATGGTACTACCATCGCTTGGCAAGGCAATTTTTTTCAGCTAACTCCGCCCACCTCCTCTCATAAAATTAAATAGAGAATAATTTTTATTCAAGAACCTTCCTACAACTTCCAACCACTTGGAAACATGATGCAATCCCTAGTGTGTCTATCATACAGCATACCTCTTCAAAAAACTATGTGACATAAAAATTAATTTCTTTAAAATAGCCTAAATTTGCATATACGAAGCTGAATGAAAATATAACACAATAAATGACGTAAGGCCCTTATAATTCACACACATCGCTTAATTCTACGTGAGTGGGACCCACCTTACCAGCTAGCTATACAACTCTGAAATACACGAATGAAATATGTGAATAAAATAATCTACTTTTATTTAAAAAGCAGCCTCGCAAGAATATATATATATATATATATATATATATATATATATATATATATATATATATATATATATATAAATATATATATATATATATATATATATATATATATATATATATATATTATATATATATATATATATATATATATATATATATATATATATATATATTTATATATATACATATATATGTATATATATAAATATATATATATATATATGTATATATATAAATATATATATATATATATATATATATATATATATATATATATATATGTATGTATATATATATATATATATATATATATATATATATATATATATATATATATATATATATATATATGTGTGTGTGTGTATATATATATAAGTATATATATATATATATATATATATATATATATATATATATATATATATATATATATATATATATATATATATATATATATATATCTATATATATATATATATATATATATTAGTAACTTCAACGTTAAGGTCATAAAAAAGTCAAAAAGGTCCTTTTGCCTAATCGTGGCTAGGTTTTTTCTAGTTTGCATTAAACTAGTGTCAAAATGTGCATAATCTAATTGCCTACCTTGTGATATACAACATAATATGGCGATGTCATCACCATTGTTTTTATATCTTTGTATGTGATTTTGATTATGATTTGCATAACTCAAAAATTGTATGACCTAATCTGATGAAATTCGTTAGGATGTTTGATCATGATATTGGGAAAATTTGATTATATTTTGGTTTTGATTAGGTCAAATATTAAGGCCAAGGTAACGAAAAGGTTAAAAATACGTTTTTGCTTCATCGGTGTAAATTTTCATTCGTTTTGCATGAAACTAGTGCCAAATTGCGCACAATTCACTTGCTCATTTTAAAATATACTACATGATATGGGTGAAGGTAAGCGCTCTACCGAGAGCATATTTTAGTCTTTTTTGTAAGTATTAATAATTGCAAGACGCTTAGCAAAGAGGTTACTATATATACTCGCGGGTGGAATTTCCTCGATAATTTGTCTGAAATTGTATGGGGAAAACATCCATTTCTTTGTAGCAACCATTGGAAACCATATAAAGAATAGTATTTACGAAACTTATAAGTTCATGAAAATAATGCAAAAATATATGCGAAGTAATTGTATTTAGTAGAACAAGATGGTCCAATCAAAAATATCTGATACATTTTCATGAAATAATAACATTAAAAGCAAATTATTCCGTTTGATTCTGGTATATTTTTAATTTGTTAAGGTTCCAAATATGACATTGACTTTAAATGTTCTCGATTAGCTACTATATTTGGCCTTCCTGGGAGCGAAACTTTTCTTGGATGTTATATAATGTTCATTGTAAGCCCTACCACGAACCCTACTAATTAAGAATCTTATATAATTATCAATTATATTCATGCAAATTATATCACAATCTTTGATTATACATTGTATCGTTAAATTCTGCGAAAAGCAAATATTTTCTTATCAGTAATTATTCCTTTTCACACAAAATGAGACGAAGACATTTGAATGAGAGATACTTTGTATACTTAATTATCATTTCGTTACAAACAAATATAAAATAATAAAACATAATGTATGGATCCTGTTCATAAGGAAAACATTTGAAACTCCAGGTACAACGCGTTATCAAATGCAAGAGGGTTAAAGATAGGCAATAACTGTGTCCCTAAATAAATACAGAGAATTCTGAACAGCAAGTCCAATTATTTCATGTAATCTGACCAAGAAATCATTACACTTTAATCTAAACTTGTATAATGACTAGTGGACGAGAAATATTCAGCGTCAATCTTCATCTGCTCGTTGAATTATGATTTACCCTACTGCAAGTAATTAGCTTAGAAATGTCATCAACATGATCATTATGATATAGAATTTAACTGCGGAGACATGATAGAAAGTGAAATAGCCACCACCAAATGAACAGTCAAACACATACACTCATATATATATATATATATATATATATATATATATATATATATAATATATATATATATATATATATATATATATATATATATATATATATATATATATATATATATATATATATATATATATATATATATATATTTTTTTTTTTTTGGGCTCAAGCCATGTCGTCCTGATGGAAGTTCCTTAAAGGCAGCTTCCTAGGGTATATTACAACTACGGCGATATTCCCAGAGAATTTACCTTCAGGTACCCAGAATTCTAACTCCTGGAGCGAGTATCCCTAAAAAAGACCTTAGGGATATCGTAAATATCAGTGGACGTATTCTTGACACGCCTCATAGCAATCTATACCCCGAACAGAGTTAACACTTCGTAGGGGTCAAATGGCAAGAAAACGAAAACGATAAGAAAGGGGGGAGCCGTTCGTAAGGCATCTCTCCTCCCCGTTTCGAAAGCGTGCCCTGCGCCGCTCGCGGCGCCATCTGTATTCCTTTTTGCGTAGCTCTACGACTCGGTGTTTTTTCCCTGTATTACTACCAAATCTTGGATTTTCTCGTTTGATAATGCTTTCTCCAACTTCTTCTGCCTCGGATAAGTTGAGTACTATTTCTTTTATGTATAATTGTAGGCTCTTGGTTAAAATTAAAGTAATTGAAAGAGTTATCTTTGATACAAGAGCTGTTGCCTGCTGGAGGCATCATGGATGCTGTCGCTCGCTAGAATAGGATTTATTTGTTAGCAAGAGAGACGTTCCCAGCCCCTTTGCGCTTAAATATTAGCTACTTAGCTTATTTAGGAATTCTGTTATGATGCGATAGTAGTGTGCCTGGCGAAGTTTTGCCTAGGCTGCCAACACTAGTCTTTGTAGGCTAGCTGTTGGCCTATGTACTTCCTGCATGATAATTAGTCTTCCAAGTGTGATTTTTATTGCTTTAAGCGTTAGGCAACGTTATACATATAAGCCCCTTTTCGAGTACCTTCCAAGATAGTATTGGTGTGAGTTTCGGTGAATTAGGTAATCGATTCTCTTAGTGCCTAGGCTAGGTTGTCTTAGGTCATTATAATATTATCTGTTTCCCCGTTTGCTCCCTTCTCTTCGGGGAAGGGGCAAACCCTTTCCCTCTGTTAAGCCTTAGGCTTAACTCTAGTGGTTTGTTTGAATTAATTTTCAAATATATCTATGCTGGAGTAGTACTGTACCTTCCCGTTCCAACTGAATTGGTTCAGAGGGGGACAGTACAGCAGTGTTTTAGTCTGAGTCCGGGTTTGTCTAGCATGGGGCAGAGTCTCCCTTGCTGACTGACACGGGCATAAGGGGTTTATCCCCCTTGGTCCACCTTGTTGGGTTCCAGTAGTGATCCCTTCGCTCGGTGACCCCTCAGACTTGTCCTCTTGCCGTTCTGGATTCGGGATATGTTCCCTTTTCTGGAATAGCAATTCCTTCCTTGCCTTGGTTTTAGGGAGGCAGCCAGTAGTGCCGGCCTCCCCCTCGGGTTTTTTTCTGGCTGAGATGAGCTTTCTTAGTTGGGAATGACCCTTAACCAAGGCAAGGTTGGATAGGACCCTCTGTAATTCCCTTCTATTTTTCCGTTCCTTTGTGTCAGTCGTCCGCATCCGTACCTAGCCTAGGTTAGGATGGGGAACTGACGTGGTCCCCTGTCGGCCGGCAGAGTGTGCCGACCGGCAGAGACCCTTTCTTCGAGTGCTGCCCGGTCCTTTCTTGGTCCCTCCACCGCTGCCGTCTGTAGATTCAGTAGGCAGCGGTTAGGAAGCCTGACTTAGTGTCGCCCCTTCCTTTCGGCACTCTTTCGGGTGCCGGGCACAGAGGCTCATAGCCTCTTAGCCCGGCACTCATTCTGTTGTCTTCTTATGTGTTGTCCTTGCCGTCTGCCGGCCTACAGGCCGGCCGCCGGTGGGGGGGGTGTTCTCCAGTTCTCTTGCTGTCGGTCGGCGATGGTTATATACCTTTGCCGGCCGGTCTCTTGCTCATCTGCCGGCCACTATAAGTGGGGCCGGCAGCCGAGCGCTACCTGGTGTGTAGGCCAGCCGGCAGGGTTTGCTTACTTCTGCCGGCCGGCCTGCTACACTGCCCGGTTAGCCGGCCACTAAGAATGATGGCCGGCAACGCAGTGCAAACCGGGTGGCTGCGGACCGGCAACCACTGCCGGCCGGTTCAGGCATGGGATCTGGAGTTCTCCCCAATAGGGGTGATCTGATGTTGTGTACTTGAGATCTACCTTTCGAAAAACGAGGGGGGGGGGGGGTACTGACCGGCAATAGCCGGCCGGCACACCACCCTCAGGTACTGTATCAGTCCTTTCTTGAGTGGTGTATTCAACCAAGGGAGTCCATGATATAGTAGGTTACAACACTGTCTTTTCTAACTTACTTGTGTTACTTGTGCAATCACTTGGTGTCGCCTTACAAGGATAAAAGAGAATTCTTTTCATCCCTGGCCACAATGGTAAAATTTTACCTTAGGTGTGAGCTACACCTATTTTCCTTTGGAAATATGCTCTCTGGTTATTCTAGTAAAGACTAACTACGTGACTTTGGCTGGTGGGCTTCCACAGGTGTTTGTGTGGGTTTCACAAGTAGGTGTCTTTCCCTTATTCTTGGTGAATACTCATTTTTACATGTGAATTGAAATTCACTTGATATTCATGGAAATTTTCTTTTACAGGAGGAGCATCCGAAGTGTGATAGTGTCTTCTGCAATGTCCGCAGCAAGAACTTTTGCGGACATGTCTCGTGTAGGAGGCACGCGGCTTGCGCAGCCTCCAATGATGACCATCGCTACTGGGATCCGCAGGTATGTGCTGTATGTACTAACCTGCTATCAGAGGCTTTTGAATCCCCTAGGTCGGCGGAGTCAAGGGATGCAGCGAGGGAGAAGCTCCGCTTATGGGTAAGGGGTTTTCAGAAAAACACCACTGGACCTTATCTTCCTAATGAGAAGATGAGGGCATACCTTTTTCCCAAAGCTTCCACTGACGCTGTTGTTCCCCAGCCTCGGCCGGAGATCCCTCTCGTCCAGATCCCAGTGGAGGAGGATGTTGCTGATGCCATGCAGGACATCCAGTTGGATGACAAGATGTCTGACTTGTCCGATCGTGCGGAACAGGATCTCCTCGCAGAGGGTGAGGAGGAGGATCGAGATCCTATTGCCGTGGAGGAAGAGGTTCCCGTATCTTCAGACGTTCCGGTTCAGGTCCCTGAACCTATCCCCTCTACCTCGTCCGCTCTTCCAGCAGAGCTGGGACAGACTCTCTCTTCCATCGTTGGTATGATCCAACAGATGCAGATGGAGAATAATCAGAAGGCCGCTACTTTGGAGCTTCAGATGCAGAAGATCACAGCATCACGTGGACCTCCAAAGAAGCTCAACGTGAAGGACCTTCCTCTGTGCTCGGATGCCAACCCGTGGAGATATGCCGAGCACATGCCGATGACGATCGGGAAGATCGTCATGTCGGAGAAACTGGGCTCAGTTCCCTTGAGGAGGTGGAATTCTGGCCCAGTAGAAGGGCCTACCCGGACTGTTATGTCCGTTTGAAGAAGGAGCCGGCCTCGAAGGAGGAGACGGAACCGAAGGAGGTGATTATCCTGGATCACTCCAAGGCTCAAGCTACTCTAACAGCTGCATTGAAGGAGAGGGGGTTTTCAAACTCTAAAGTTGCTGCTTTGAGTAAGAAGCACCCCTCCTTTGTATCCTCCCCGGCTAGGGCCTTCCCCTTTATGCAGAAGGGGTTCGCGGCCGTCTTGAAGGCGGTTGAAGCTGGCAAACCGTGTCCATCTCTGGAGGAATGCAAACCTCTGTCGTTGGCCTTGCCGCTGGACAATAAGGACTGGAAGGAGGTGCACCTCACTTTCTCCGTTGGGAAGTTGGACGCCGACATTGCAGGTCAGCAGTTCGGCGAAAACCTTCCCAAGTTGTCGGAATTCCTCCTACGGAGGGAATTGGACACAAAGGAGCGCCTGGCAGCCTCGATGTCTCTCCAGACCAACATGGAGACGATGGCTAGCGACCCCAAGATGCTGGAGATGTTCATGGTAATGGCCAAGATCCATCTGGCCACGGTGACTAAGGACCTCTATTGCTTTGTTAAAGCAAGGAGGGCCTGTAGAGAGTTTGTTTTCGCCTCGGCCACAGTGAGGCATGAACCCAAGAGGCTCATTTCATCCAGCATCTGGGGTAAAGATCTCTTTCCCAACGACGTGGTCAAAGAGGTGGTGGACAAGGCAGCCATTGAGAACTGTAATCTTCTCCTGAAGTGGGGCCTGTCTCTTAAGAGGAAGTCTTCTCCGGATGAGGGCCCTCAGCCGAAAGGAAAGGCGAAGAAATCAAGATTTTCCTCCCGTCCAGCCAAGCCTTTCAGACCACAAAGACAGCAGCAGCAGCAGCCAGCTTTGCCTCCGGTACCACAACTGGTAGCCCAGACCCCGACCACCTTCCAATGGGTACCCCAAGCCGTGTCATCAGCATCCCCGGCATTCAATCCAGTGTTCGAGGGGCAATCGACCACGTTTCGTGCAAAACCCAGAGGTGCAGCCAGAGGTTCGGTGAGACGCCCCTCTAGGGGACGAGGATTCAGAGGTGGTCGCGGCCAGGGAGGCAAGACTGCAGGGCAGTCAAATTGAAGTGTCGCCGGTAGGTGGGAGACTTCAGTATTTCCGGGATCGCTGGACCTTCGATCCCTGGGCCCGCAGCCTGCTCAAAAATGGACTGGGTTGGAGTTGGTACAGTACTCCGCCCCAGTGCCCTCAATTTTTCCAACACTCCACCCCCGTTTTGGAGGAGTACATCCAAGATCTGTTGGAGAAAAAGGTGATCCGGAGGGTAAAGTCCATCAAGTTTCAAGGGAGGCTGTTTTGTGTTCCCAAAAAAGACTCGGGGAAACTCAAGAGTCATTCTGGACTTGTCACCACTCAACAAGTTCATAGTGAACCACAAGTTCAAGATGTTAACGTTACAACACATAAGGGCCTTACTGCCCAAGAGGGCATATACCGTCTCCATCGATTTGTCAGACGCATATTGGCACGTTCCAATAAGTCGCCGTCTCTCCCCCTACCTAGGTTTCAAGCTACAACAAAAACTTTATGCTTTCAGAGCGATGCCCTTCGGACTAAACATAGCCCCAAGGATCTTTACGAAGCTTGCGAGCGCAGCGCTCAAACAGTTACGCCTAAAAGGGTTCCAGGTAGTAGCCTACCTGGACGATTGGTTGGTGTGGGCAGCATCCAGAGCAGAATGCTTGCAAGCTTCCCTACAAGTGATTCAGTTCCTGGAATATCTAGGTTTCATGATCAACAGAAAGAAGTCTCGTCTTTCTCCAGCTCAGAGGTTCCAGTGGTTGGGAATTCACTGGGATCTAGTGTCACACCGTTTTTCCATTCCGATGTCGAAAAGGAAGGAAATAGCGGGGTCTGTCAGGAGACTTCTAGGTTCCGAGAGGATATCAAGACGCGAACAAGAGAGGGTTTTGGGCTCTCTTCAGTTCGCATCAGTAACAGACCCAGTGCTAAGAGCACAGCTAAAAGATGCAGCGGGAGTATGGAGAACCTTTGCATCGAAAGAGCGAAGGGACTTGAAGAGACCGGTCCCAATTCGGCTACGTTCTCTTCTCAGACCGTGGTCTCAAGCCAGTCGTCTAAAGAGGTCACTACCTCTTCAGCCATCCCCCCCGTCAGTGACAATCCACACAGACGCCTCAAAGGTAGGGTGGGGGGGTCACTCCCATCGGAAAAAAGTGCAAGGAACCTAGTCCAAGCTATTTGGGACTTTTCACATAAACTTTTTAGAAGCTATGGCAGTGCTTCTTACCCTGAAGAAAGTATCCCCACGTCACTCGATCCATGTAAGGTTGGTACTGGACAGCGAGGTGGTAGTGAAATGTCTGAATCGGCGGGGATCGAGATCCCCACCTCTCAACCAGGTAATGTTAGCCATATTTCGACTGGCAGAGAAGAAGAAGTGGCACCTGTCAGCAGTTCACCTTCAAGGAGTCCGGAATGTGACCGCGGACGCTCTATCCAGGGTTACACCGATAGAGTCGGAATGGTCCCTAGACGCAGGATCATTCTCTTTCATCTTGAGACAAGTCCCAGAACTGCAGATAGACCTCTTCGCGACGAAGGACAACAAGAAGCTGCCGAAATATGTGTCCCCATACGTGGACCCCTTGGCGGAAGCAGTAGATGCGATGTCCCTCGATTGGAACAGATGGTCCAGGATCTACCTGTTTCCCCCTCACAATCTGATGTTGAGGGTCCTCAACAAACTGAGATCCTTCAAGGGAGTAGCAGCAATAGTGGCCCACAAGTGGCCGAACAGTGTATGGTTCCCTCTAGCTCTGGAACTACGACTGAAGTTTCTACCACTCCCGGACCCAGTTCTGTCCCAGCAAGTCCAGAAGTCGACTGTCTACGCTTCATTACAGAGAACCCGGACCCTGCAGCTCATGATTTTCTCTCCCTAGCGGTGAAGAAACGGTTCGGAATCTCGAAAGATAGCATCGACTTCCTGGAAGAATACAAGTGTAAGTCTACTAGGAGGCAGTACGAATCAGCATGGAAGAAATGGGTAGCCTTTGTCAAAGACAAGAACCCGCAAGAGATCTCTACGGAGTTCTGCCTATCCTTCTTCATCCACCTCCACGGACAGGGGCTGGCGGCTAACACGATTTCTACATGTAAGTCAGCTCTGACAAGACCAATTCTATATGCCTTCCAGGTAGACCTCGCTAACGAGATGTTTAATAAGATCCCGAAGGCCTGTGCTAGGCTTAGACCATCAGCTCCTCCAAAGCCTATTTCGTGGTCGTTGGACAAAGTCCTTCATTTTGCCTCATTACTGGATAATGAGGAGTGCGCATTGAAGGACCTGACTCAAAAAGTGATCTTCCTTTTTGCCCTTGCTTCTGGGGCCAGAGTTAGTGAGATTGTGGCCCTCTCGAGAGAGGAGGGCCGAGTTCAGTTCCTGGATGGGGGAGAACTGAACCTGTTTCCGGACCCTACGTTTCTCGCTAAGAACGAGTTGCCCACCAACAGGTGGGGTCCCTGGAGAATCTGCCCTCTGAAAGAAGATGCATCTCTATGTCCCGTAGAATGCCTAAAGGTCTATCTTCGTAGAACTTCAGACTTCCATGGGGGCCAACTATTCAGAGGAGAAACATCGGGCTCGAATTTATCTTTAAATCAGCTTAGGGCAAAAATTACATAATTTATTCGCAGAGCGGATCCTGACAGTTCACCCGCAGGTCATGATCCGAGGAAAGTTGCTTCATCCTTAAACTTCTTTAACTTCATGGATTTTGAACACCTTCGTTCATACACTGGCTGAAGTCTTCCAGGGTATTCTTTCGCCACTATGCTAAGCAAGTGGAGCAGCTAAAGAGGTCTGTGGTAGCAGTTGGTTGCGTCGTTAACCCTGCTGTTTAACTCTGCGAGGAACAGTGGAATTATTTGGGACTTTAATTCTTGGGTGAGTGGATAGTTATATGTGTTGATATAACTAGTAGTGAAGGCTCTGAGAGCCCACAGTGACTGTTCCAGCGTTATGGTGATGGTAGCACAAGTACAGACAGGTGTGCCGAGCGTTGCTAACGCTAATGTCAGCAAGTAGTAACATGGACGTTAACTTTGATACCTTGGTATGCGACAAGTGACCTGATTGTTTTCTTTCAGATAACCATTCATCCATGCACTACGGTACTTGTGTAAATTGTTGGTCATCCACCTATCATATGTATATATTTATAGTAACCATGTCTATTTATTGTTACTCAATAAACTTGTTCTCGGGAACCTTGCGTCTCCTTCACCTATATTGATTTCATGTTATTTTTTGAGCATTTAGCCTATGTATATTAATCGGGGATATCTATAATAGCCTCTCTGAGGACGGTGGCGGCAGCAAGTTTAATCCTAAGCAGATATAACCTTTTTGTCTATTTTTACTTCGACCAGGGTACTGGTCGGGATTTTTTCCCTTGGATGCTGTAGTTCCGTAAGACTATGCTTTACTTCATATAGAGTGAGACCACTATATTGTACTGGCTGGCAAGTGATTCATACATAGGTATATGTACTCTTCGTTCGTTTCTAGAGTCTAGTAGGACTCCTCCCTGTAGGGGGCAGGAAGCGCTTTCATGGCCTATGA